>NC_055974.1:10970828-11155828 GCF_018492685.1 Alosa sapidissima
AGTCAGTCTGACTAAGGACAACCGTGAGCGAGCTGAAGAGAGACACAGCACTGAAAACAGGATGGCATCAGAACACTCAGTCACAAACTACGGCCAGAGACAAAACAAAACAAAGGCAAAAGCACATGAAAAATATGCTGTCATATCCAACTCTACTGTGGGATGAAGGAAGGGTCAGAGTGTTATGTTCTTAAAAACTGCCCGTCCATCACATGCTGGACACTGTCAGTCATAACCACGCGATGACAGCAAATTTGGCTGAACAAAGTACTCATCACGCAGGCTGTACTTTAGCCTAAGAGACACATAGGGTAAACGTGTTTGCTGAGTCCATTGAAAATAAACTCTGTGGGCCTGAAGTGGTTGATGGCATGGACTGCTATGTGGTTTTGGGGAGACTCTCTTATCAGCTGTCAGCACTGCATGGACTGCTATGTGTTTTTGGGGAGACTCTCTTATCAGCTGTCAACACTGCATGGACTGCTATGTGGTTTTGGGGAGACTCTCTTATCAGCTGTCAGCACTGCATGGACTGCTATGTGTTTTTGGGGAGACTCTCTTATCAGCTGTCAGCACTGCATGGACTGCTATGTGTTTTTGGGGAGACTCTCTTATCAGCTGTCAGCACTGCATGGACTGCTATGTGGTTTTGGGGAGACTCTCTTATCAGCTGTCAGCACTGCAGGAAGGGCAGATTCCGACCTGGTTTCTCGTTTTTGATGGGCGGAGAATCGCCGGCGGCCTCCTGTTTCGTCTTGTCGGAGGGTGTCTCCTGCTCTCCCTTCCTCTCCTCCTCCTCTCCTTTCTCCTTCTTCTCCCCAGGAGGAGGAGGCGCAGGGGGCGACTCGGACGCCTCTGTAGGTTTGGGCTCCTCGGCGGAGGTAGCCGTGGAGGGGGCTACGCTGGACTCGATGGCTGTGTCGGGCTTGTCACTGGTGGCTGGATCCTGGGTCCCCTCCTTAGTAGTGTTCGTAGGCTGAACGGAGAGAGAGAGGGTTGGTCATGAGAGAGAGTGATGGTCTTGTGCAAACTACATAGAAATGTCCCCCTCCAAATATACACACACACACACAAAAACAAACAGACACACATACGTACATATAAACACAAATACAAAAACAAGCACACACGCACACACACACACAGACACAAAAACAAACACACATACACATACACACATATAAACACAAATACAAAAACAACCACACACACACACACACACACACCCTTACCTCTGTATTGTCAGTCTTCTCTGTGCTGTTCTCTCCCTCCGTCTCCTTGTCCTTCTCAGAGTCCGGCTGGACATCTCCCTCTCCTTCTTTCTCTCCCTCTTTGCCATTCTTTTCCAGCTTGTCCACTGGAGCAGGGGTTGCTGGTCAAGCAGAGAGAATTGGTCATATATAGTGTCCCTGTGCATGTCTCTGTGTGTGTGTCTGTGTGTGTGTGTGTGTATGTCTGTGTGTGTGCGCGCGCAAGTGTGCGTGTGTGTGTTTGTGTGTGCGCGGTTGTGTGTGTGCATGCATGTGTGTGTTTTTGTGTGTGTGTGTGTTCTTACAAGACACTGAATGCACACATAGAAATAGCTCAAGATGCGTGAGTGTTTGTTAACTCAACTGAATCAGTGACGGTAGTTGTACGGAGCAGTGTTTAGGCTTGCTGCCCCCTCTGCTGGAGGTGCCGTGTGCAACTCTGTGTGTTCTCTACTAGGGCAAAGGTGAAGTGTTTGACTGTGTATTGACTAACTTATTTAGTGCCAACTCATTTAGAGGTGCAAGGTGTCCACTCATGTGTGACAATGTTAGAGTATGGGGAAAGATGGGTGGCGTGTGTCAGGGGTAAGTGTGGTGATGTGTTGTGCCAGGAGTCAAGAGACTGGTTACATGAATGTGTGTGTATGTCAAAATTTGTGATGGATTTTTTTGTGTGTGGAAGATGTGTGTGTGTGTAGGCATGTGTGTGTGAGTATGTCTTTAAGTGTGTGTGTGTTTGTGTCTGTGTGTTTGAGTGAGTATGTCTTTAAGTGTGTGTGTGTGTATGTGTGTGTGTCTGTGTGTTTGAGTGAGTATGTCTTTAAGTGTGTGTGTGTGTGTGTGTGTGTGTTCCCCACAGCGTCCCACCTGGTTTGGAGGTGCAGGGCGTGTTGTTGCAGCTGGGCTCTGGCGTAGGCGTGGAGGTGTTGATGGCGGGGGAGGAGGCCCGTGAGGACTTGGAGTCCACGCTGATCTCCGGCTTCAGCTCCGGGATGCTCCACTTACCGTTGATGTGCTCAAACTCCTGCACCTATAGCCCCCCAGACACAGCACACAGCCAAGGCCTCTTAGGTTCTCGCTCAAGGACAGCCATACTGTGTCACATGGTACTGTGCTGCATCATGGGTAATTGTATCATGCTGCAGGTGCCGCATTGCTTTGTGACACACACAGTTACACATTGTTATCATACTGTGTCATATATCTTATTAGCATGTTACAATGTGTTGGTGTTGTGTGTTATTGGCAGAGGTGGGAGAGTCCGGCTTCAGAGAGTAAAAGTCCAACCATGTATTGGTTCTACCTGTGCACTTAACACAGGTGATTTCACCAATGGGCTCTTTGCACGAAAGGCTGTCAATGCAGCCACTTTGTTTCCGGTGGAGCGCTAACTGTGTTACTTCTATTATATTCTGCTCCTAACATCTTCACTCCCACACTGAATATCTTGGTTGCCCAATAATACAAATTTTAACTCGAATAAATCCTTCTTTATCGTAACCTAGCGATTTACTAGGTGCAACACCCGTGTAGACACTAATTACATTAACAATAGCGGCAGGTTCAAACACACCTGGCTCCACCGGAAACAAACGAGCCGTAGGTGCAAAGAGCCCATTAGCTGCTCTACCTGGCTGAAGAGTTGTGAATCAGCTGGTTTAAGTAAATGGCTGGCACAGATATTTGAAGCTGGACTTTTACACCTCTGGTTATTGAGTAGTAAAACCTCCAGCTTCAAAAAGTATGTGGCCCTTTTAAGTAGTGGCCTTGAACACTAAAATGAAATGCATATCCCGGATCACCACATCTTTCTGATAGTTGATAAATAACTTTGAAACAGCGTCATATCATAATAATCATAACATATCTACACACATTTCCTGTGCTAAGACACAAGCCATTACCATCAGACACGAAAGTGAAACCTTAGCCAACCTGACTAACCCTGAGGAATTTCAGTGTTTATATAACCTGTCTCTGATGCTACCGGAGGAGCATCTCACGAAACTGACCTCAAGTTAAATATCAACCTTTTTTTCTAAAGCAAACAGGTCAAAAGAGGGGCCCCTGGCACATTTCTTTCTCTCTCTCTCACTCCCCATTTGACCTTTGACCTCTCACCTTCTTCTTGACCAGCGACATGACCCCGATCCTGGTCAGCACGGGTTGCCGGCACAAACCCTCCCTGGGCACACCGTCGGCAAATGTTTCTGAGCCGTCAGCAACGGGCTCACACAGGTGGCGCATGAAAAGAGACACGTATGCCCTTAGAGAGAGAAAGAGAGGGAGAGAGAGAGAGAGAGAGAGAGAGAGAAAGAGAGAGAGAACACCAATTAGATCATTCAAGAATCTAAAGAAAAATATTTGGAACATTGGCAAAAGGAGACAAAAAACCAAAGCAAATTAGAATGTTACCGGTCAATAAAATCTGAATACCAATTGGAGGAATATATCTTTACTGTTAGAGATATAAAGCAGAGACAGATCCTGACCAAATACAAACTCAGTGACCACAGTCTAGCCATAGAAAAGGGCAGACTAAGTATATCCTGGTTGCCAAGACAGCAAATATTATGTGGTCACTGAGTAACAGGTGAGGTTGAGACTGAGGTGCACTTTCTTTGACTTTGGGATTAGGTTTACAAGCCTAATCCCAGGGTCCCTATCCATATAATTACACAGACAAACACCATACATGCACGCAAACATACACACACACACACCAGTTTGTTTGTTAATCTTGGATGCATATCTATTTGCCATGTACTGTATTCCAAGCATTCTCTATGTAAATGTATGTCTAAATGTTCTGCTTTGGCAATGCAAAAATATTTGTTATGCTAATAAAGCTCACTTGAATTTAATTGAGAGAGAGAGAGAATGAGAGAAAGAGAGAAGGAGGGAGAGAGAGAGAGAAAGAGAGAGAGAGAGGGGGAAAGAAGAGTGTGGAGCAGTTCAAACTATCAGGAGGTACTGTTAGGGACATTTGGTGTGCATGTGTGTGTGTGTGTGTGAGTGAGAGTGTGTGTGTGTGATATCTGCTGCATACTTGAACTCCTTCTCAGACTTCCCCCGGAGGTCTCTGACCAGCCACTGGGAGGAGAAGGCGTCCTGTGAGGGCATCCCCCATCTCATCACGGCGTTCAGGAAGGCCTTCCTCTGACGAGTGTTAAAGCCAAGAACCTGACACACAGACAGAGAAAAGACAGAAAGAGAGAGAGAGAGAGAGAGAGAGAGAGAGAGAGAGAGAGAAATGAAACTCTCCTTGTATTGAATTTACACTTAACCTAACAGATTTGTTTGAGAGAACACAAAGCTATACAATCTTACCATAATGAATCTGCTAACCCTTTTTATACAGTAGTGCATGAATTACCTCAAGGTTACCCCCCACTCTGGCCAACAGGGGGGGCAGTGGTTTATCCTTCTCGTTTCTGAGCTGCCGCCGTGACTGCCTACGCCCTGCAGGCACAGCAACAACGAATGAACGAGAGATGGCACAGACAGACAGAGAGATAAGATGGGAGGGACACTGTCAGAGACGGAAACAAATCTGGAAAATCATGAATTCCTGACCAATGTCATTGATCCAAATCAATGCCACATGCAAAACCTCTGCATAACCTTTTGCTTAAAGGTGCTCTAAGCGATGCTGGGTAACGTCGCTTCTGTTGTCTTTCAAACAAAACAGAGAGCTAGCTCGCTACTTCCTCCCCCTCCCTCCCGTGCTGCTCCCGTGCAATTGAAATGTGATTTGCTAGAACAGTTTGTTATGTTTTTATGGGCTAGGTTTGCCCAGGTTGTTTTTGTTGCCGTTTCTGGAGCCTGGGCAGTCCACAGAGATCGCGTTTTTTTACAGTGTATTCAGGACACAGGCAGCTAGCGGATGGTTAGGTGATGTTTGCAGTAAGTGACATAAAATGTTTTAGCCTAAAAAACATGTGGCTTCGCTTAGAGCACCTTTAAAGGTATCCAATGTAGTTTTTAGGGTTGTTTTGCTCCTGGGCTCCCCCTGCAGTTGTGGAGTATCTGTATTTTACACACAACTGTCGTACATGCCACTGGACTCCCCCTGGACAAGGTACATGTGGATTTGTTTACAAACCGTCTAAGACAATTTCCAAAGAGCCATGTCGATTTAATACAAATAGTAAAGTTAAATGCACAATTGCCACGCAGCAATTCGCGATTATCCGCGTCTCTATCCTCTGATGACCACTAGTCTATGGCTATTTTCACCACACGTCCCAAAAGATTACACACATTCATTAATCAACACCACGGCTTAGTCTGCTGCTCCTGAAGCTCACGTCTGTTTCAACTTCCCCACGAGAGAAGAAATTCTCCTCTGTGCCACTTCTGGCCTTCCTGTTGCTATGTGACCATTGTTTGCGAGTATCTTCACCTAATTACATCGAATTTAACGCAGATGCAGAAACAGAAATACAGACACGGTGGCGCTACACAGTGGAGTTTGTCTCTCCAGGTGTCCTCACCTTCAGGCCTCTCGTCAAAGTCCTCGTCCTCCTCCTCCGAGCCCACTGAGTACTCTGACTGGTTATCTGAAATATCAGCATGCCACTCTGAAACAGTACAAATTGTGCTCCGTCAACAGAATGGGCCAGGCAGCCTACTGCCTAACGGCACACACATGCAACATACAACACACACACACACACATATTGTCGCACACACGCATACACATATCATACAGACAGAGACACACACATATACACACAAAGACACACAGTGGTTCCAGTACAGAGGGCCTTACGATATAAGCTTCAGTGGTGTGTGTGTGTGTGTGTGTGTGTGTGTGTGTGTGCGAGTGTGTGTTTGTTTGTCTAAGTGCATGGGAACTGCCAAAACACTTCATCCCCACGTAGTGAAAGCAAGCATTTGTATGCAACTGAATGCAGACTGTGTGTGTGAGTGTGTGTGTGTGTGTGTGTGTGTGTGTGTGTGTGTTTGTGTGCGCGGTGTACCTTGGTCCTCCTGTGCAGCGTCGTTGTAGTTGACCTGTTTGCGGACCCTCTTGCCCTTGCCCAGGTTGCGGGCCAGATCCTCCTGCTGCTGCTCGTAGTGGTGCCTCAGCAGCTTCTCCCAGTAGTCTGGGTCCACGTTCTCCTCCTGCTTAATGATCTCACGCTCAATCTCCTCTATCTGCACACACACACACACACACACACATACACACACACACACACACACACACACACACACACACACACACACAGACACACACACGGAGTAAGTTACTGTAAACTGCTTCATGAAAATCAAACCTGCACCTTCAAACATGGCATGTTAGCATGGAGGCCAAGAGAGTGAGGGTTCTCTGTCTTCCCCATTCCCCTACCCCTTCGTTGCTAACCAACGAGATGGTTGTGGTAAAAAAGTTCAAAAAATTTCGCTGCTGCTGGACATTAGTTAAATTTCGCACATAGTATGCTGTCAATTCGCGGGGCATCAGATATGTAAATATGTTAAATGCATGACTTTCATGCAAATCGGCAATAATGATGTGCTATTAAAGTTCACAAAATAGCGATTTTTGAAAACTTCCCCACAGTGTGAAGAACAGGACCTTCACTATATGGCCACAAGATTGAATGCAACATTTTGTTGTTTTAATTTTAGAATCCTTATTACCCATCCCTTTCTCTCTCTCTCTCTCTCTCTCTTTCTCTTACCTTGTCCTCCTCCCGCACCATGTACTGGGCAACCTTGAAGGAGCTCAGGTACTCGTTCATGTTCTGCATGTCCGAGTCGTCTGTGGCGTCCTGACTGCGGTCCAGGAGCCTCTCGATGGCCGTGCTGTCGTAGTGGATCACACTGCTATCCTCCTCTTTGTTGTCCCCGGCTGGAGTCCACCACACAACACATGCCATTATGATGCACTGTATTATCATACCATAACATATTCATATTCTGTGTATTTTTTGCTCTTGCCTGTGTCTCTGACTCTACTACCAATGACAGAGCTTGGTAAACCTTGCATGAATTGAAAACTCATACTATTTATTCTTTATTTTGTTCTTATTTAATCCTAAACTCCTAAGCATAAAATAGCTTAGATGTCACAATATCCATTTCTCCTTCACAAACACTCTCTGGCGCCAGCCCACTGAGATTGTTGGCTGCAGTCTTTAGAAAACCCACTTCCAGCTCCACACTGCCCAGACAGTAATGGAAAGGAATGGCTTTTGGGCACGTCAAACTCCATCCAATAAACACCAACAAACTCATGGTGCACATGGACCGAACTGTTGGTGATTGTTGGCGTTTGCTGGAGCAGTGTGCTTCCCTACTTTATCATTTAGCAGACTCTTTTATCCAACGCGACTTACATACGTCAGTTATTACAAGGACCAGTCTCCCCAGGGCTACTTGGGGTTACGTGCCTTGCTCAAGGGCACAGTGGGGGCTGCCGGGAATTGACCCCAAAACTTTCCTGGCTACTGCATGCTAGCCCAGCTCCTTAGCCGCGTTGCTTCCACTGCCCCGCCCCTAGCGTGAGAGCACCTCTCTGTTTTTCTCTTTCTGTGTTTCTCTCTCACGGTCAGTCTTGTCCCGGAATAACTTTTTGATGCAAAACTTGATCCTCTCTCTCTCTCTCTCTCTCTCTCTCTCTCTCTCTCCCTTTTCTCTAGCTCTGTTTCTCTCATTTCTTTTTCCTCACTCACCCTTCTCGATTCCCATCTCGTCCTTGAAGAGCTCCTCGGTGCCGAACTTGAGGATGTCGTCCAGCTCCTGCTTGGTCATGGACCCTGCCTTGGAGCCCAGGCCGGGCCGCACCACCAGGTGGGTCAGCATCATCTTGCGCTTGGCCACCTGCGTGATGCGCTCCTCCACCGAGGCCCGAGTCACGAAGCGGTAGATCATCACTTTGTTGGCCTGGCCAATACGATGTGCTCGGCTAAATGCCTGATGGCATGTGTGTGTGTGTGTGTGCGTGTGTGTGTGAAAGAGAGAGAGAGATAGAGAGAGAAAGAGAGAGAGATAGAGAGAGAGCACATAGGTACAAAAACAAGAAAATAAGGAAAGGAAAAAGCAAAAAAATAAATAAATAAATAAGTTGGAGTGTATGACATCAACCATGTCCAACAATAGCAAAAACTGGGATTCCTCCTACATGTAATTACATAAAGATGAAGTGAACCAATAATCAGCCCAACAAACCTGAATATCATTGTGTGGATTCCAGTCAGAGTCAAAGATGATGACCGTGTCAGCTGTGGCCAAGTTGATGCCCAAACCACCCGCTCGGGTGGACAGGAGGAAACAGAACTGACAGGCACCTGGAGCTAAGAGAGAGAACAGGAGAGAGAGAGAGAGAGAAAGAGAGAGGGAGAGATAGAGCGGGAGAGGGATGGAGAGAGAGAGCAGGAGAGGGAGAGGCAGGGAGAGAGAGAGGGAGAGAGAGAAAGAGGGAGGGTGAGATGGAGAGAAAGGGAGAGGGAGAGAGAGAAGGAGAGAGAGAGGAAATTTAAAATGAAAGGATATACACACAAGAAGACAGCAAAGTCCATTAAATGTCTAAAAAGATTACTGTACTGCATGACATAATTTCTGTGACAGGAATGACATGAATGGTAACAGGAATAGAGTGACAGTACGGATGTTGGTTTTGAGGACATGACAGGTGAGAGGTCAGCTGTTTCAACTATGCGGCCCAAAACGCTGAGCATTACTTGACACATGGAAATAATTTCCCAACTATTAGCCGTGGCTTCAGCTATGAGGTTAATACACGGGGGGGCATTTAATATGGTATTAATATGGTTTTGTTTTTTTAACTTGCACAAAAATCTGAGCATTACATGACACATGGAAATAATTTCCCAACTATTAGCCGTGGCTTCAGCTATGAGGTTAATACACGAGGGGGCATTTAATATGGTATTAATATGTAGGTTTATGGTTTTGTTTTTTTAATGTGCATAAAACATTGTCCTGCAGTTTATACACAATGCGGCTAATACACAGGAAATTACTGTAATACGCCAAAGAGAACTTTTCATTCAATTGTATTGATGCTTTGTGCGTCAGGGAGATGATTAGTGTCTGAGTTAGCACAGGCAAGGGCTACGTGTGTCTCACCATTAAACCTGTCGATGGCCTCCTGCCTCAGCGCTCCTGTGATGGCCCCGTCGATGCGCTCATACTTATAGCCCTCAAAGTCCAGGAAGTCCTCCAGCAGGTCCAGCATTTTAGTCATCTGCATGACACGGGACAAGAAAAATAAACAAGAGAGATTGTATGTACAGTATCTTGTATGCATGATATATACTGTATGCTTGTATGTATGTATGTATGTATGTATGTATGTATGTATGTATATATGTATTAAGTCAAGTCAATGCTTTATTGCCAGTGCAATGGAACATCGTCTGGAATTTGGTTTAGTGCTTATAGGCTCATACAGTACAGACAGACAAAACATACAGTAAGACAGCATACACAGCACAAGACTTCTATGTATGCACTGACTGTAAAAAAGTGAAACGCATGAGTGTGGAGGGTATCAAGCAGTGCACATACTGTATAGTATGAGCATAAACAATACATATCTGTTGGTATGCATGCATGTGTAAATGTGAGTAGTACATCCAGGTTTTGGGGAGGGGAAACCTGCCAGGAATCACAATCTCTATATGTAGATGACATCACTTGGTATTCCCTCAAGTGTGTATGTTCAAGTAGTACTTAAGTACGTACAGCACTTTAAATCAGCAATCATATGCCACGCTGTACATCTGTCATGCGTTATCAAAATATGTGGATGTTTACTGTTTTTTCTTTACTGTTAGATCCCACGTGTTAGAATGTCTGTGATCATGAATACGTGAGTGTTAGTGTGGGAGTGGCCCTGCACCTGTGATCATGAATACAGGTGTGTGAGTGTGGGAGTAGTCCAGCACCTGTGATCATGAATACAGGTGTGTGAGTGGTCCTGTACCTGTGATCACGAATACAGAGTGAATACTGAGTGTGTGAGTGGGTGTGCACCTGAGAGAACACCAGCACACGGTGACCCTGGTCCTTCAGCTTCCTCAGCATCTTCTGCAGCAGTGTCAGTTTCCCAGAAGCCTTTATGAGGGACACACCCTCATAGGCCCCACTGGGTGTCTTGGCAGCTTCCTGAAACATGCACCAAAACACACACACACACACACACACACACACACCAGAGAAACATGGATTAAAGCAATGACACAAGATACCAGGAGGTGGCAGTATTTAATGCTTACAATGGCACCCATCCATGACATTGTGAGTATGTTAAGTAGGTTGATCGGCATGTCTCACCATGGCTGCCACGGGGAAGAGGTAGGGATGGTTACAGCACTTCTTCAGGTCCATCATGATGTTGAGGAGAGACACCTGGTTACCACCTCCTTTGGAGTTCAGAGCCTCAAAGTTTCTCGTCAAGATGAATTTGTAGTATTTTCTGTCCACAGGATAAGATAGAGTGAGTAAAAGAGAGAGAGAATGTTTGTGAATGAGAGAGAGTGATTGATAGAAACTAAGAGGACAAAATGTGAGGAGGACATATACTACTCACAAAAAGTTAGGGATATCTGGCGGGTGAAATTTAATTCTTCAGTACAGAAAGTACTGAAACATTGAACTGTTGGACATGCACATTCAAAAGTTTAGAGAAGGTCACATTAAGTTCACCTGTAAAGGTTATAGTGGATTTTAGGTTAATCCTGAAATTTCACCCGAAAGCCGAATATCCCTGACTTTTTGTGAGTAGTGTATATACACAAATGCGCACACACACACAGACACAAGAGAGAGTGGGAGAGAGGCACGCAAGACATCTATCATCTCTATTTTATCCATCAGTAGTGAATATTAAAAATCAGTTTATGTGTAACATTTATAGTTTTGTAGTTATGTTCTGACATGACCTTCTGCTGGTGTTAGCCACCCCCCATGTCTGGCCACATATAAATAATGGTGTCTGTGCTCAGAGAGACATAAGCAGACAAGACTAGCCCTTTCATGCTGAGAGGTCTTTCTCCATGGGAGGTACACACACACTCAGTACTCAATGTGGATTTTAGGTTCATCCTGAAATTCCACCCAAAAGCCAAATATCTCTAACTTTTTGTGAATAGTATAAGTGTCACTGGTTCTGAGCTGCAGCTATCTTAGTGCTCACAATAATACATGTGTGAAGAGAAACTTTCATAATTATGGACTATAAACATCAAAGGCATATTTGCTTTAGATTTCAGCTCACCCATCTTCTCTCTTCATCCTCTCTTTTCTCTCTCTCATCCATCCATCCTTCCAGTTCTCTTCCCTGCTGTTCTACACGAGGCTCAACTAGAGTACACAATCTTCCTTCCCATCTGTCTAACGTTCCTCTCTTCCACTTCTCATGCCAGCCAGCCTCTCTCTCCCTCTCTTTCTCTCTCTCCCTCTCTCCCCCTCTTTCTCGGCATCTCTCATCATTCCCCAATTTCATGCTTCACTTTATCCTGTCACTCTTAACTTAATATTGCCACCTCTCTCTCTCCCTCCTCTAAAAAAACAACAACAAAACAAACAAAAACAACACATTTGCACCAATCTAATTACATATTCCTTCCCATCCTTCTACACCCATTCCTCTCATAATTCTCTCCATCACTCTCTCTCTCTCTCCATCACTCTTCATCATTCTCTCTCTCTCATATCCCTCCATCTCTCTCCTGCCCTTACTTCTGCATGGGGCTGAGCTCCACGCGGACGATGAGCTCGGTCTTGGCCGGCATGTTCTTGAAGACGTCGGCCTTGAGGCGCCGCAGCATGTGGGGCCCCAGCAGGTCGTGCAGCTTCTTGATCTGGTCCTCCTTGGAGATGTCGGCAAACTCCTCCAGGAAGCCCTCCAGGTTGCTGAGACACACACACACACACACACACACACACACACACACACACACACACACACACACACACACACATGCATACACACACACACGCAGACACACACACACACACACACACACACACACACACACACACACACACACACACATGTACACACAGATATACACACACAGTTAGAGAACAACATGATAGTATGAACACGTTAACAACACAGAAGACAGAGCAGAGCATACTGCAGATGCCATATGTTAAGTGTATGAGTGTTTGTGTGTGAGAGTGTGAGGGCAGGAGTGGGGTTCAAGGGCTTCATTAGGACTGGGGTTTTAGTTGCTTGTTTCACATGGCCAGTCAGTTGGGCACCTGACACAAGATGACTGTGGAACCGTAAGTCTTTGCACAGTGGCACGTTGGGTAAGAGGCATCACTGTGCCTCCGAGTGTGTGTTTGTGTGTGTGTGTGTGTGTGTGTGTGTGTGTGTGTGTGTGTGTGTCTCTGTCTCTGTATGTGTGTGCTTACTTGAAACGGTTGGGCGTGAGGAAGTTGAGCAGGTGGAAAAGCTCTTCTAGATTGTTCTGTAGTGGAGTGCCTGTCAGCAGCAGCTTGTGGTCGATCTTGTAGTCATTTAGCCTCCGGAAAAACTGTGGTCACACCCACATCCAAACCCAAGCATCAACACAAGAATCAGAATACAATGGATGGAAATAAACAGGCATGAATAAACACAATTTAGCCGCAATGCTCATTTCTGCCAGGGGGTGGCACTGTAAAGCATTAATGGCCCTTTTAGAGACCCTATTGGTTTCTAACATAGACTGTATAGAACAGGTTTCTAACAAATTAAGCAACTACACACTGAAAACAAGTGACACTGAACGTCAACAGTCAAAATTGCACACACACATATACAAAGATAAACACCAAGATACTGTATAAAGGGGAAAGTAAGACTGTCAACTTGTTTCCTTGTATGTGCAACTGCATCCATGACTAAATTGACATCTACATGAATCTTTGTTGTATGTGACAATACATATTTGTATTACAGATGTAAATGCTCGCTCTCTCTCACACAAACACACACCTTAGACTGATTGTTTTTCAGACGATGAGCCTCGTCCACAACCAGACAGGCCCAGTCGATGGATTTAAGTGCAGTCTGGTCGATGGTCACCAGCTCATAAGAGGTCAAGAGCACGTGGAACTTAATGATAGCCTCTCTCTGTGGGAGTCAGCATGAAAGAAGAGTGAACACGAAGACCAATGATGACTTTCACCTTTTCTGTGCATATCTCCTTTACTGCAATCTAACATGTTATATGTCGCATGCTATATGTGAAGTCATGTGTTACATGTTATATGTTATATGTGGTGCTGTGCCCACATACCCTGGAAATCCAGACCCAAATCTAGAAAGAATGAAAGAATGGCCCAACTCAAGGGGCGGCACCAAGCATGCATTTGAAAATATCACTGC
This sequence comes from Alosa sapidissima, assembly GCF_018492685.1. NCBI lineage: Eukaryota > Metazoa > Chordata > Actinopteri > Clupeiformes > Clupeidae > Alosa > Alosa sapidissima. Next base: position 10,984,440 of record NC_055974.1, read on the forward strand.
ACGCAATTGGATAACACTATGACCAATGTTTACTGACTGATTCCGGACTTCAACGCAGTTGGACAACACTACGACCAATGTTTACTGGCTGATTCCGGACTTCAACATTGCAGCGCTGTCGTCATCTTTTTAGCTCGCCTCTGGCCCGCCTATATCAGATACACCGATGTGATTGGTGCAGCTCGGCTCCAAGGGCTTGAGTAATGAGCATCATTAGCATCATTACTGATTCGCTGAGCAAATTCCAATTGTGCTCTCGCGAGAACTCTGGATTTCCAGGGTAGTGCCCACATTCTTAGCTGTGAAACATGGGAGTGATGTGTGAAAACGATTTATCCCTGTGGGGGTCATTAAAGACTCTATCTATCTATCTATCTATCTATTTACATATCTATAAATGAGAGTAATGATGGAGTCTAGTCTCTCCTCTCTTCTTTTCATCCCTTCTCCATCACCCCATCACAAGTCTAATCCAACCTCCATCCATCCATCTCCTTGTTCTGTCTCACCCTCAGTTTGAAGGTCTTCTTTCCACCCCTGACCAACGTGTCGTCAAAGGTGAACTCGTTCTCCCGGATGATGGCTCGGCTGTCCTTGTCCCCGGTGTAGGTCACCACGTAGAAGTCGGGCGCCCACATCTCGAACTCACGCTCCCAGTTAATGATGGTCGACAGAGGGGCGCTGACCAGGAACGGCCCCTTAGTGTGACCCTAAGGTGCAGGGCAGAGAAAGACAGACAGACTGACAGACAGTCAGAGAAAGAGGAATGAAAGAATCTAGTAACAGCAGCTCCATTCGTAGTGTTCTTTTTCTCAGATAAACCAAACTCACTGTGCTCTCTGCTCTGACTGCACTCAAACCAGATTTGACACAATCCCAAAGGGTATTTACAAGTGGAAAACATAGGCCGCATTCATTCCATTGTGAATGTTAGTGTGGGCTCAAAGGAATTGATCATTTAACGACAAACGATGTCTTGCGGAGCTCATTTAAATGAACAAAACTGCGTTTGCTTGTTTCTGTCTGACTGTCACATCATCCAGTGCTATTTTTAGGCTCATCCTCTGCCTCTATACCCAATTGCACTCTGTCCTATTCTAATTGATTTTCTTCAGCTCAAGCCCTGCTTCATTTTAACTGGTTATACAATACCTCCAAGAAACTGCAACATCAGCCTCGACCTCATCTAGCCAGCCACTCCAAGAACCACACAACCTACACTACTGCACGTGGCATCAATATTGCAAACGTAACTACCTGGCAGGAGTGTAGCAGAGTTGGCCTGTAGTTTCATGTGAGCATTAGGTACTGATGCATTTAGAGAGACTGCCAGCATATCAATCATCATAAATAGCTAATCAGCTGAAAAGCAAAACGCCTTGCATCTACTGAAACCACTGACTACATACTGCATCAGGAAAAGCTCCAAAGTAACAATGAAGCCTAGAGAACTGTGAGGGTTATTCTGGTTCAGAGCATGTTTGAGCAGGAACTAAGGAAATATGGTGTTTCGTCCGATCTGCACTGTGTAGCCAGCTCCAACTTTAGTTTTGATAAGAGTCCTCCTGAGTCATTTAGCAATTCAATTCCTCGTTCCCAAAAACATGCTGGCTATCCGTCAACATGCTTTAATAATGTCCTCTTTCTCGTATCGACCACTCAGGTTGTTATGTCTAAAAATATTGCTAATTCTGAGAAAATATTGTGCCGGAAACTCCACCCTATCAGTGGGAACGTGGTTTTAGCCAATCAGTGCTATTGTTCGGCCGTGACCTCACGGATTATCTCGACTTCTCTGAATAATGGATGGAGTGGAAGGCAACAGTTTCTCCTCCATCTGGTTGAGTGCTGAGGCAACTAGAACAGACTACAGTGCATGAGTCTGAGAGGACAGGGGAAGATAGGGGATTAGAGCAGTCTGAATGGAGAGTTAAAAAGGCTTGTGAGTACCATGCCAAAAAGAAAAGCCTGGAGACTCGGTGGTTTGCACAGTAGGAGGTGTCGGAGCTCGGAGAGTGCCTCATTTGCCTCATTCGTGAAATGACTCGCTGAAATGGCGCTTTGTCCTGCACGGTGAATTCAAAGGCAGCCGTATTTCCGAAGTTCCATACTGTCTCACTGCCGACTGTTGACATTGCCACTATTGTGCCATCATTTATCATGCTGCTGAGGTCTGGATGTGTCAAGTGAAACACTCAGTGATGAAGGAGGAATCTGGCATGCACTTTTATATATGGGGTCAAGTTACAAGAAGAGATCCGATCTGGTTAAACAGCCATCTCAAACTAATGTCTGCACTGTGACCATGTTTTCTTGGTTGTCAGAGATCTTCATTGAAATTGCATGACTTGTGTGACTTGTGTGATATGTATGCAAGTGAATATGTACGCTAACCAGGTAAAAAAAAAAAAAAAATTTGTTGTTATCTCCCCACGCCAATAACTGGCCCACTGCATGGTGGCCGGTCGTACCTCTTTGAAGAGGGAGTAGAGGAAGACGATGGTCTGGATGGTCTTGCCCAGGCCCATCTCGTCGGCCAGGATGGTATCGGTGCCCTGCGCCCAGGAGAAGCGCAGCCAGTTGAGGCCCTCCAGCTGGTAGAGGTGCAGCGTGCCCCCCGTCACCGTCACGAAGTCTGGCTGCTCCTCGTACTTAATGGTAGGCTACACAGGGAGAGAGAGAGAGAGAGAGAGAGGGAGGAAAATATTTGTAGTCAGAAGAGAGAGAGATAATACAATGAAGGCGAACAGGAAATTATTATAATTATTATAATATTAGGGTGGTGGGTGTATGTGTGTCTGTATTAGGGCTGCGCAATTAAAGGATAATTCCGGTATTTAGCCCTTTGAGTCCCTTTTCTGGTTTGTTTTGGATGAACTAGAGTGGTGGACAACATTTTGACGATTGGTCCTGTCTCGACTTTTCTGACTGGTTTTGAATGGCCTTTACTGCTTCAGAGTGGCTGCCTATGGGCATGCACAAACAACCCTTAACGTTCATTTTAAAAACTGTGCAACTCGCCGAGTGGTTAGTGGTGATTATTAAAAACAATATATATCTGCGCAATGTGTGATTTCCAGCCGTGTTATTTGCTATTGTGAAAGTATTTTTTCAGATACCTCACAACCGCGTATAAACTTCTGCTCAATATTTGAGCCTGAAGCATAGACAGTAAAAGAAGGTCACGCGGAAAGACTAAAACCAAATGAAAACAGCCCCCGTTTCTGTTTCCGGTGGCGCAGTAATATCAACGTGCTATGACTCTTCCAACAGAAATCAATGGGATTTTACAAAATGGCAAATAAAACACGACAGAAACTGTATTTCGCTACGCTACTTGTTTTGGAACGAATACCAATAACCACTCGGTGAGTTGCACAGTTTTAAAAACAAACGATAAGGGTTGTTTTAAGGACATGTTTGTGCATGCCCATAGGCAGTAGGGCTGGGATAAATGATTATTTTTTAAACGATTAATCTAGCGATTATTTTTTCGATGCATCGATTAATCTAACGATTCATTTTTTCAGTCCGATTCGATTTCGATTTGATTATCTCCCCATTAATTGACTAATAGCAATTTATACATGTTATATATCTGAATTAAAAAAAACATGAATTCCTTAACATTGCAATATATGTTTATTGCTCTTAAAATTCCAAAATAAAAGACTATACAAGTGCAAAGTAATGCATTCTTAGTCAGAGGTAGCATTCAATAAAGGTCAGTAGTGTATAGGTCTAATTGAGTGCCTGTCACTTTAAGACGTTCGTTCCCTTGCAATTGTAACACTAACACAGTTAAAAGGCTGCTGATGTATGGATGCAATTCATAACGTAGTTAGTTCAAATAACAGTTTGTACTTCTCCTTGGGACAAGCACTTTTGAGTCTTGGAAAACACTTTTCCATTTACGTCGGGATTTTGCAAACATTCAGTGTCAGAGTCAATAAAATGAGCCCTGAAACGAAATTGAAAATCAGCATGCTAAACTCAACATCGAAACAGTATTCTAACGTTAGCTTTGAGATACTGCTTGATTGCATAACTTAACTAAGTTTAGTCTCCTCAATGTACTATGTTGTGATAAGACCTTAGCAGAGTTAACTTGACTGCAGCAGTTTTGAACAAATTTGCACAGCATGGTCATGATGCTAAGCGGATTTAATAGCAATTTAGCCAGCCGTGTTCTATGCAATGCTTCTATGTGGCAACAACAATCCTTCAACAATCGTGAATATTTTGTGTTAAATGCACATGCAGAGGAGGGGCAGCGGGCTCGTTACAAGAGAGAGCGGGCGGGGCAGGGAAAGGCTGCGTGCGTAAAAAGTGCAGCTCAATGAAAGGATTTTATCTTATCTTTGATTTAAATAGTACAACATAGAGCATCAATGTGTGATGGCCGGTTTTGATTTCGTGGTGCTCCACCACAGATTAGTCAACGTATGGGAAACACTGAAGGTGTAAAATTCGAAATATTTGGCAGCACACGTTTTAGGTCTGACAAATCGACGCGCATATTTTGCGTCGACATATTTTTTGCGTCGACGTAATCAATTGCGTTGTCCCAGCCCTAATAGGCAGCCACACTGAAGTAGTTAAAGGCGATTCAAAACGAGTCAGAAAAGTCGAGACAGGACCCATCGTAAAAAATTCGGTGTCCACCACTCTAGTTCATCAAAACAAACAACAAACAAACCAGAAAAGGGACTCAAAGTGCTAAATACCGGAATTATCCTTTAATCGAATTTGGCTTAAGTATATATATACTTTTTGATCCCGTGAGGGAAATTTGGTCTCTGCATTTAACCCAATCGGTGAATTAGTGAAACACAAACAGCACACAGTGAACACACAGTGAGGCGAAGCACACACTAATCCCGGCGCAGTGAGCTGCCTGCTACAACGGCGGCGCTCGGGGAGCAGTGAGGGGTTAGGTGCCTTGCTCAAGGGCACTTCAGTCGCAGCCCACTGGTCGGGGCTCGAACCGGCGGTTACAAGTCCAGAGTGCTAACCAGTGGGCTGCACGGCTTCAAACAATCACAAAAACAAAAAATATTATTTTACCACATTCTGTTTAGAAATAGTGTTTCGGAAATAGATACAATTTCAACTCATACAGCGCACTGATTCACACTGCTTCTTTAAGCCCCACACTCAACACACCCCTCCCCTCAGTGTACAGGCCACTCAAGCAGTTTTGGGTTGTGTGTGTGTGTGCTCGTGCAGTCGGTTCACTAATAGGTAGCATCATGAGCCACGCCGAAATTGTAACTAGCGTATTCTCTGCTAAGTTTGTTGTTATCACTGTCAATCAAGATGACCAAACTACTTAGAGAAGTTATGGCAAGATGAACACGCCTGGTTGTTGAAATTAGCACACTATATCGTTACAGCTTGTCAATTACTTGTATTAATGCAAGTGGATAACATTAGGCAAAACACTGAACGTTACTATTAGATAATTAACACTGATTTTTTGCTTGTTCAGTTCCAATGGATTATGAAACGCATTTCCCAAGACACAGGGGAAAAAACATAGGTTACATTTAAGGCTGCAAACTTAGAAAATACGTGGGAAAACTAAACACTCCGACTAGCATGATTAACATAATTATTGGCTATCCAGCTATCAACCATTGGTTTCAACCAGTGCTACTGTGGTCCACATATAAGCAGAGATGTCAGACAAGCCTACAAACATGACAGAAGTAGAATTCTAAAGAAAAGGGCATTTTTATCAGGTCATCAGCAAACATGTCACTGGATTTAATCCAAAATGCCTGAATATGCCACACACCACAGTATGTAATCACAATGTTATGCATCTGCAATAAATTAATTTAAATTAATACATTTTAATTAAATAAATTAATTTATTATTAATTATTTAAGTTATACAAGTTAATTTCATTTAAGCATTACCCCCCCCCCCCCCACCCCCCAAAATGAATACTCGTTAATCGATAATCATGATTACAATGTTGTTATGATTTATGGCATAATCGAGCAGTCCTATGATGTATGGACATAGTAAAGCCCAGAGACTGAGATATGCCTCTTTTGTGTTATTCATTTATTCGCCTGATGAAAAGCCAACAAATCACTATGTTTATATCAGGATACCCACATTTCTATTTCTGGGAGGGAAAAATAAGACAGATGGATCTTGGGTGGGGGTGAAACTGAAGGATAGGAGAAGGGGGGGGGGGGGGGGGGTACTCACGTCAGTAACAGGTGTTCGAGGAACTTCATCATCGTTGTCATTGTCTTCATTATCTTCTTCTCTCCTCCTCTTCCTCGGCTTGTCTATGTCCTCCTTCATCACTTCATCCCTGGTGAGACAGACAGGAAATGGAATTCTCTCTCTTCATCTCTTCCTCACTCCCCATCTCCCTCTTTTTTATCTCTGTGTTCTAAAGAAACTGAAACATCACCTAACTCCTACAACGGCTTCTGACTTATCCTCATCACAAACAAAACTGCTGCAAATTGTGTTGTCATCCACTTAAGTACCTGTGCCTCCAGTAGGCAGACTTGTGCACGTGGAAGTCTGGGATATCCAAATCATCTCTCTCCCAAGTGCATTGGTCATAGGTCAGATCCCTCCATTTGACCAAGTAGTGGTAGCTCCCCTTCTTATCCACACTGTGGAACACACACATATGAAGTTACTAGCAAACAGCACAGATAGACTGACACACACACACACACACACACACACACACACACACACACACACACGCACACGCACACACGCACATGGATATATACTGATACAAATAGATACAAACACACACACACAGACAGACACATATGCAGGCCTTACAAGCAGGAAAATGTCTATGTCTGAACTTACAAAGCTATTACGAATTTCAAAAACTATTTTCAAAATCTTAAATGGCCTGGCCCGTGTCCTAACTCTGACACCGTACCTGAAAATCTTCAGCCCTGTATATGTGTGTATTCACACAGCCACACACGCCGTCGTACCCGCATCTCACCCAGACGTCCATGTACCCACCTGTGGTTGATTATACGATGGATCATCATCCATTCAGGCTTGATGCCGTAGCGAAAATACTTCTCCTCCAGGACGGCAAACTGTGGGTCTTTGGCCCGCCGCTTCTCGCTCTTCCCAGAATCCTCCTCTGTCCCAGAGCCGTAGTCCAGGCTGGGGGGCTCGTCCATGTCCGTCTTGCGCTGGTAGTTCCGGAACATAACCGAATGGAAAATCTCCAGCTGGACAAAGACAAGACAAGAGAGAGTGAAATGAATGAAAGACAAACACGTGAAAAGAAGACTTTGAAAAGAAGATGGCTCAAGAAATGGCTTCATATGGTCTGCTTCTAAGTGTGGTTGTAAGATTTTACATGAGTAATTAATAATTCAGAACCTCAGTGGATACCTTTCTCTCAAACAAATTACAGTACAGAGAAATAATAGATTTTACTAGAGTAGGTACTACCTTAGAGGAATCAGTCAACATTGCACCGTAGAGATGTTTTTCTCTACAACGGTAGAACACTTTGTATAGTGCAATGGGACATCTAGCTATGTCTATTGTGTCTTAAACTCGCCACATAGTCCTTGCTGTTTACTTTTCATCTGCACTCTCTCTCTCTTTCTCTCTCTCTCTCTCTGTCTGTCTCTCTCTCTCTCACCTGTAGCTCTGTGATCCAAGTGCAGTGCCAGTAGGATTGGCCGGCCAGCTTCACGAAGAACTCCCTCTCCGGCCGCCCCTTCATGGGAGGCGGAGGGGGCGCGTCCGGTGGAGCATCGGGGGGCGGCGGGACAGGGACAGGTGGAGGGGGCTCACCCCACCGCCAGTGCAGGATCTTCTGAACACGCCCTTTGATTGGTGGGCACTGGGAGAAGGCAAAAACATCACCCAATCAGATATTCAGATATCACTTATCTGATCTATTTGAATAATCTGTCGCCTAGGAAGATGAAATGTATTGTTTTTGTTCTTTCATCGGAATATGTCTTCATGATATTTAAACATGATAATTAATTACAACCTATTTTGCCAGGGCTTGGGTGGATAAAATCAAGAACTGGTCACACTTCTTATTATGGTAATTCAAACTTTATTGCTGGTGAAAGCTGAATTCTGATTGGCCAGAAATATCGTTACTCACCGTGCAACGTGGGCACAGCCACTCCCCATTGGGTATCTCGGGAAGGGGTGGGTTGAGGCAGTGAATGTGATAGGAAGAAGGGCAGGAGTCGCAACAGAGCAACTCGCCGCCATCCTTGCACACACGGCAGAACTCCATGTGGTCGTCGTCCTCCTCTTCCTCCCCGGCTGCCGCCACCGCTGCCTCTACCGGCTCTTCGGCCTCCTCCTCAAACTCCTCAAAGTCCTCCTCCTTCGCCTCCCACTGGATGCCTTCCTTCTCCTAAACAGGAGAGGGAAATGCACAGCCATTTAGAGGGACAGTTGTAACGTAAAAAAGGTCACCCACTAGTATTTAAAAAATAACAATAAATAGTCACTCCGGACGCCACTTGACCATTTTGTCAAAGGGGCTAACACCCATTTCCAGCAAATAAAATAAGTCTGAGGCTGGCTGCAACATTCATTGCGCATAAAACAAGTAAAACAAACAGCAACAGTATCCTAGTTTGGCGCACATGGATCGTTTTCATTGATTCACTGGCCTAAAAGCTATCCACCTTAGACCTATCAGGTGGTTGTTGAATGGCAATTTTAGTTGATATACAGATAGGCCTATTTACACTTTTATTTTTAATCTTATTTTTTTACTTCAAAAACGTACCTTTTCAGATTATATGAATAAGAACTTCAAGAATGTTACTGCACACAAAAAATACAGTTCAGTCACGCATAAGGGACGCTCCCGCCTCTAGGCCTATGATCTATCAAGGTTATTTTTAAGTCCTATGTAACAAGTCTCATGTGCGTATCTTATAGCATCTTTATAACATGTGGATCATAAGATTTCCTTGACAGCACAGATTGTGGGCATGGCTACAATCCTATCAGCGCCGTCTTAACAAGAATGGGATGCTAGCCTACTTGCCCAGACTTATCCACTTGCTTTAGGCCCTACGTTAAAAGTTGCAGGAACGGAATTAGCGGCATTAACATTAAGTTAGCGCTTTTACATTGACAAAGATATTTTTCGCTAGCTTATTATTCATCTTGATGTCTAAGTACGGCTACTTCCATTGCAGGTTGTACTGAGATGGTTTAAGGGTGGTTTATCTCAGCAGAGGATCATTACCTACAATAGATGCTGCCGCTCCTCAGGGTGCTCTACTAGGATTTGAATGGCGGCAACGGAGCTCGAAAGGAAAGGCGCATGGGCTCATGGGTCTCAATACTTTTAGACAGTTATGGTTCTACGCATTTGATTGAAATCTGATGCCATGGTTAGGCGAATAGTTTGATAAATTAAAGAATGCATAAAAAGGGCACTCTTCAAGTCATGAAGCACAAAATGCCATATGATCACCACATGTGCTCCATCTGTGATTGGAAATAGGCCTACAGTAGGAATACACGTGGTGGAGAACGGGGTAAGATGGGCCATTTTTTACATTCTAATCATAATTTCCAATGTTTCATCAAAGATATTTAGTTTTGTAACCTTCACACCAAACAATAATTCAAAGTGTTCTACAACTTCTGTAACCAACAACTCTTTGATAACTTATAAGGGTAAAGAGATATGCTCTCTGCAAAAAGTTGGTCTTCTGACACAATTTACCCCATATATAGGAGTGAGCCTATTAGAGTGGCCTAAGTTGATCCAAAGCAGATTTCAGGTAAAACATTTTTATTTTCTTAAAACAATCTCTACAAACAGTAACAAACACCAACATATAACTGAGAATTTGCCAAATAGGTTTACCTTTGAATTCACCCATTTAATCGACTTAAATAAATCAGATTAATGTGTTGCCTAGTCTCTTTAGCTCTTAGTAACACTAAGGAACCATATAGAATGAGGTCACAAAATCAAGGCAAACTTAAAAATCTTATAGATGCAATACTAGTTAGCTGGCTCAACTTACCCCAGCCCTCACAACTACCATTTAAAATGCTTCTCACAGCAAGCTAAGGTAACATTTCTGATATTGTTTAGCCCTCACATCATAGCTTAACATTGCACCTGTATGGATGTGAGAATGGGGCAGCCGTGGCCTACTGCTACTGTAGCGCTTTAGACTTGTAACCGGAGGGTTGCCGGTTTGAACCCCGACCAGTACGGCTAAAGTGCCCTTGAGCAAGGCACCTAACCCCTCACTGCTCCCCGAGCGCCGCTGTAGCAGGCAGCTCATTGCGTCGGGATTAGTGTGTGCTTCACCTCATTGTGCGCTGAGTGTGTTTCACTAATTCACGGATTGGGATAAAAGCAGACTCAGAGACCAAATTTCCCTCACGGGATCAAAAGACTATATATACTTATACTTATACTTATATGGGGTCTACACAGAAATCTTGACTAGATGAGACAAACATTCCATAGAATCCCTGCATGCAGAATTTATTAGAAATATTCTCAGGGTCCAAATGCAGAGTTGGGCAGATTCCCACTGGATTTATTTTAAATATATACAAAAAGGATCATTAAAATTGGATACATCTGAAATCCAATCAAACCAAGCAATCAAAACCCAAGAGGTCAGCCCTGAGTCTAGTCCTCTCTGTCAGTTGGCTCTGAAGTTAACTAATACACTATCCCATCAATTTCAGACCAGCACTGCTTTCCAAAATCAGATCAAAGTAAAACAAAGTATGAATAAGAGCTGCCTGTGCCTGGGGAGAGACCTGTGTGTGTGTGTGTGGTGTGTGGTGTGTGTGTGTGTGTGTGTTTGGTGTGTGTGTGTGTGTGTGTGTATGGTGTGTGTGGTGTGTGTGGTGTATGCTGTGTGTGTGGTGTGTGTGTGTATGTGGTGTGTGTGTGTGTGTGTACTGCCTGTGCCTGGGGAGAGACCTGTGTGTATGTGTGTGTGGTGTGTGGTGTGTATGTGGTGTGTGTGTGTGTACTGCCTGTGCCTGGGGAGAGCCCTGAGCCCCAGTGGGGTGGATGACACTTACGCAGTGCGGACAGCTCCATTTGCCGGCGGGGGCCTTCTCTAGCTCGGGCTCCAGGCACACCAGATGGTAGGCACGCGGGCAGGTGTCGCACAGGATGATCTCGCCACCCTGCTGGCACACCTCGCAGTAGTCCTGGTGGTCCGTCTCGTAGCCCTCGCCATCTTCATCCCCCAGCACTGTGGCACAGACGGAGCAGGGTTAAGGTGTGTGTGCTGAAAAGCTCTGTGGTGTCATGTGCCAGAGGATGCAGAGGCAAAGATGAGAGATGCATGGCTGTAGATTTAACCACTGAACTCACAAAAGGGTACCTTAGCAGTTTCCCTGTTTCCCTGAGGAGATATGAGAGAGAAAACTATTTATTTATTCACTTTCATCCTAACCGACTTACAACGCAGACACAATTTTTCATCCATACTGGGTCATTCATACAAATCTGGTAAGGTACACTATGAGTATCTATGTAGGTAATGAACCTGCAATATTGGTGTTTTTTAAGGCTTTGCTCAAAACAAAGCTTTGTTTTATACCAATTAGGTATTTATAAGACGTGAAAGTGAATTAGTCACAATTTGCAATAAAAATGCAGAGCAAGCATTAACAACAATACACACCACAAGTTGATTAACCTGTGCTCACAAAAGTCAAACAAAAATTGCCCTTAAATCAAACGTTAATGTTACACAAAACGAAGGGAATAAATAAAGGGAGCTGCCAATGGAACCACAACTTCATTCAGTGCTATGTAACATGCTTTATGTGTGTAACGGGTTTGGGCTCTCTGGACGTCTGTGTGGTGAAATTAAAGGGAAGCTGAACGTGTGATTCAATGTCAGCATGTGAGCGCTATCTCTGGTACACGCCTCTCACATTCACTGCTTCTCATTTCACGCTTTCACATTAACGCCTCGTTCAATAGCAAATCTCATTATATCCCAAGAAAAGCTGCTCATGTTTCCATTGTCATCTGCTTAGAACAAATGAATGTAATTTTGTACACACTATAAGGGCACTAAAGTATACATACTATTGTATGAGGGCAAGCAATAAATCTTTAAAATGACAAAATGTACAAAAATTCAATCATACGGCCTGAATGTTTGTATGTGCTGCTACCATAGTAATGGCATCTCTCATCCATACCTCTCTGGAAATATATAATTTACTCTATAAGTGTGTGTTCTGTCAAATGTGCGCAAAGCAACAATATTATAAGTGCAATCTATATCTAACCAGGGAATGAGAGTTAATATTTTTTCACGCAGCATTCTTCCTGCTTAAGAACTTAGCTAGCTCAAAAATATTTGCACTGTAACAATAAGCTTAAAATTACACTGAGCGGACATAAATGGCAATGCTTCGACACACAATCTTCACCAGTGCAAACCAGATGTTACCAGTCTTTGCATGCTCCTTGCATATAAAGGCCATGTGAGTGCAAAGATCCAACACACTGTTACCACGCTTCTCAATTAACAAGTTAAGACTAATGGCAGTGGCAGGCCAACTCCTGTTGATATTTCAGTATTGATAAGATTATGATCCATCCCTCATCTACAAAACATCCCAGCAACAACAGTGTGTGATCAGCAACAAATAAACAAACAGTGGGTTGTTTTAACCTCTGAGAAATTCAGATGTCTACAGCTGTGTAACATCAAGCATGTGTGAATGTAAACATTCTTTAAAAGCATCCACAGTTTCCTCTTCAGTATCAACATATTTTAACTCAAACCACATTGTTGTTGTATGTTCATTGAAAAGAAACAGAACAACTCAAGGTTGGCTGGCAAGGCACGGTGCTAACGCATAAATGAGTATTAATATATTACACTAAACATACGAGCTGACAGGCAGAAGTAAAATCAAACCTTTTTGACCTTTGGAGCTCATAGCTTACATACACACTTTCATACTTTCAATAGCATACACATATGCACACTAACATTCTCATGGACATTCTCATGGACACACACACACACACAACACAAACAAACCAATACTTGCTCTTCTAAAATAAAGTCACACTGTATGTTCTATGTTGACATGATTGGATGAACATGATTGAAGAGATCCAAGATCCAAGGAATACACGCCTAAACTACTCCAACCCTTTGCGTATCACATGACCCGTACTTTTCTAAAATCAAAAGCCCTTAACAAACTTCCAAAAGTACATAAGCCACAACTCAATTGGGCTTAGTGAAAAGGTGACATGAGGTGACATGTTCCATCTAGGCAAACTACTGAAAGATTTCAACCAAACAACAAAACCCTGCAACGGACCTGCAAGCTACTTCTGCATTGGTCACATGACAAAGAAGGAAACATTGCTGAGGCTACATTTGAGGACCATTTAACTGGACTGCTTACAGCACATCCTGATTGACTGAATCAGTTTCATACTGTAGGGATCTGCTATGCAACTGTGCAAACAGATCATGCTTGCATCACCCATTCAACAGCAAGTTGACTCTCTAATTGTACTTTGAAGGAAGAGTGTAATCATTTCAATCACTGAGCTTAATGGATAACAAGATGCAATAACAAAGAGACATGAAGAAAAACAACGAATCATGAATTCAAAACTCACTAACCACACAAGATAATTAAAAGCGGATGTGTCCGTGACAACCCTTGACAACTATTCAGCAATCCCAAATAGAAAAAGGACTACCAAACACTTCACACACAATAGGTTGTTTCTAATTGTAAACGGTACACAGAAATGGCTGCATGGAGACCCATTGTAGTGAACGGTCATCTTACTTTTCTTCTTCTTTTTGGGCCGCCCTCTCTTGTTCTTCTTGACGCGGCCAGAGCTGTCGGACCGCACCGACGAGCTATGGACGCTGGAGTTCTCCTGCTCCGAGTCATCGTCGTCCACGTCCTCACTCTGACGGGACAGAGACACAATAAACACACATACACACTATCATACTCTTACACAGTCTCACACACACAACAACCAGGCTCTCAGAATCTACACACGTCTATATCATCTATCAGAGAACTATCAGAGATCAATGCACATGCATGTGTAATACTTATAAGCAACCACAAATGCACCTATCCACACAGGTACACACTGTACACTGACGCACATCTTTCGCAACCAACACATGCAAACTAATTCACTCACAGAGCTGCTCTTCTTCCTCTTGGGCCCCAGGGTCCCCAGTTTGATGCGCAGCGGGGCCATCTTCTTGGCCTTGGCCTTGGCCTTCTTGTCAGGGACTCGTGGGCTTTTGCTCCGTTTCTTGTAGCCAGGCCCTGTGTGAGTAGAGGCAACTGAAACTGGAGGCCAACATATTTTTCTATAGTGATTATAATCTCACTAGTAACTAGAATGAATGTAACCAGGCAAACGGGTAAATGTGCAATATGCAAGTTTCAAATCAAATGTCAAAGTATAACCATTCTACTTGTAACTGTCATTAAGAAAGGAATGGTGTCAATGGTGAAGGGTATAGATAGAAATGTCCCCTGCTCTGACCTTTGCCTTCTTTGGTTTTGGCCTTGCGCAGTGGGGGAGGCTGGGGAGGGGGTTCTGGAGAGGCAGTTGCCGCAGAGACCTGCTCGGCAACGGCTGCCGCGGCCGCCGCTGCAGCTGCTGCCACGGCGGCGGCGGAACCCTTGAAGGGGTTGTTGGAGCTGAATTCCCGCCACTTAGCCCCCAGGATGGTCATCATCTTGGACATGGGGATCTTGGGATTCTTTTTGGCTATCATCGGCCTTGGGCATGGGAAAAAGTGCCGGTGACCAAGAGAGCTCATTAAGTTACAGTTAATTAAAAAACAGGGAATATAGAACAATGCACTATACTGTCATGATCTGAAAACTGATGAAAGAATCCATGCAGAGTTCTTCACTGAAGGTAGCAAGCTAACTATCAAAAAGACGACAGCAGCTAGCTACAGACAAACATACACATTTACAAATTTAAAGACCTGTACAATATTACATTATAATGGAAGTAAACTAAGTGGCACAGACCAAGCAATACACAGTCTCAGCCAATCAACACAATTCTTCAGGGCCATAGAACCTCGAGTGTAATTTAATTGGCTTTGGAGCACAAATATGAACAATCTTTCACTAGAATCATGGACTATGCTTTCAAATACCACAACTGGACATTATATACTGTGGTCTACACAGTACACCCAACATCACATAAAAGACAGATTGCAGTGATCCCCGAGAGACGTATGATGTTTAATTAACAAACTGGTTTGATTTGACAAACGTGCACATGCACAAAGGATACAAAATGTACAATATTACTAAATTAATAATAAAATAAAACATTAAACAGTATATGCTTCCTTTCATGTCTTCCAGGGCTTTTGAATCAGTCGTTCATTTAGCCTACTCCAGAGTAAAAGCACAAGATATCTGGACAGTACAGCACTTCCAAGGGGCTAAGCTACAGCACCATTGCTGGCAGCAGTGCCACTAATCTGTGCCTCCCCTCCTGCCGACGGCCCTCTGAAGTACATCAATGTCCTAAACACCCTCTGAGAGAACTGACACCTAGGATTTACAGACAGGAGTCAACAGAAAACAACTACAACCACAATAATTGAGTTCCTTTACAAGAAAACTGCGGCCATGAAAGTGAATTGGGTTTAATTCATATGTTTTGTATAACCATACACGATTACATCATTTCCACTGCACTCAATAACATTACAATAACAATGTAGTTGGAGAGGCTAACTCTGGACAATAAAACCAGTGGCTACTTCATCTATTAAATTACTGGAAACAAGGTATTTCCTTACTTTACGGATAAACTATGCTACACCTTCAAACGTTCACAGTTCTTGAGGGTTCCAGAATCCCACTGTTCTACAATGCATATAAAAATTCCCACTGGCTCTCACCTCATGAACTGGCTGAAAGCCTTGTAGTTGGTGAGCGTGCGGTAGTCCTCCTCGGTGAAGGTGTGATCCACATCTTCTAGGCCCCAGTCCCGAGCCAGTTGGGCAGAAGTCTTCTGCTCCACAGGCTGCTACAGGAAAAATGGCACAGCCTTGATAATAGCCCACTTAAAAGCAACATCGTACATTTTTCTGCGGTTTTTAGATATGTTCTTGTGGGTTGCTAGATTTTGTGGGGAAAGTCATCTTCATAGTGATGTGATGATCCTGTGCAGAGATAACCACACCTGTGGTATTCACTGTACTCCCACCAGATCACAAACCCCATGAAAAGTTATGAATAGCTTTTACAGCACAATGTCGCCAACTGTATCACTGGAATACATTGGTTAATACTGTACGTTGGCTACCTTTTACCACTGCCCACCCTGTTGTTGTTAGTGCTTGTATGGCAACTCTATTAGCTTGGCTGCTTGTTTGTGTATTCTGTAAGGCCCCTGCAATGTGAACCACAGGATACTAATGGTGTAACTCAGTCAGGTCTATGGAAATTTTGACATGCAGTATCGTTAATTATTATTTACATCACTAATGTCTACAAACTTTTCAGTAACTGAAGTAAACATACTGGATACTGGTTAATTGGTTTATGTGCATGTAACTGTTGCCAAAAGCGTCAATAAGTGCTATCTACTCTGTAGGTTCTTGTGGCGATAATCTACAATGTTATACGGAGAAGAACATCTCCACAACATCATGATAAGTTATTTTTGGCATAAAAGGGAACTTGATATGAAACAGGGTTCAGCAAAGACAAATTTATTACAGACGACCATTTTCATTTCAGAGTGTAGGCCCAGACAATGTGAGACAGTTATGACAGGTAATCAAGGACATTTTCTATTATGGCTGTATAACATGACCTCACCTAATGATTATGAACATTTTCCTTTACAAACCTTTACAGTTTCCTCCTGGGTGCTATCACCGTCTTCTTTCCTCTTCTTTTTTGTTTTCTTCTCTTTCTTTTCTTTGTGTTTCTTCTTTTTCTTCTTTTCTCCTCCATAATCACTAGCACCGCTGTCGGAGTTTTCCCCATAGTCTCTCTCGGAGTCCCTCTCTACATCACTTTCCTACGAGAACAGAAAGAACAGCAAAGCAGAAAAAGATACAGATCTGCCACACCTCTGAGACATACCAAGATACTTGCACGAAACAATCGAAACATTTCTGAAAAGTCAAAGAACATGACCCGAACTTACAATTTTTTTGCGCTTCCGCACTTTGGCCGCCTTGCCTTCCTTCTCCTTGTCCTTCTTTTTTGTCTCTTTCTTTTTCTTGGGGCCTCGTTTCTTTTTCCCAAAGCTGTCTCTGTCTGATGTGTCGCCCCCTTCTTCACAGTCATCTAACGGTGAGGGTGAGGGTGGGGGGTGGAGGATGTGGCAGAAAAAAAAATGACAGGGTGAGGCAAAAGTAACATTGGGTGTCAGAGGTTGTGGTTGAATCATACTGACAATAATCCCCTTTCAGCACTGTGAATGATCCACTTAGTCGCTTCCCCGGTGCAATTAAGGTCAACAATGATCCAGCCTGTGTGAGCCCTGAATGAAGTGTCGGCACCATGTGCTTTTGTTATCGAGGCATTGTGGCTGGCGGGACCTCTGACCCCATGTGAGCTCTAAGACATCCTCAAGTTAATCCTGAAGACCACAGTCTAGCATCTGACTTAAATTAAGGCAGACAGCCTATCATACCATCTCAATTAGTGACAGCAACACTGTATCGAAAAGGAATAGGATGTTCAGAGAACATTGAAAAACAATTTTCACTTAAATAATAGAACATTTTCAGTATAACCACATTTGAGATGAAAGGCTATATAGCTTATTGATCAGCAAACAGTCTGTACAGACGTCTTTGTTTGTGTATGACTTGGTCATGGTCTGTGTATGATAAATGGTCTTAATTCAGCAACTAGAAAAGAGAAATGTGACACTATTAAATTGTATTTAAATAGGAGATACAAAGTAGAAGGCCCTAGAACTAATTGATTAATGTAGATCTCAATATCGTGTTTTTCTTACATTTGTGAGCTTTGGTAGTTTGAAGTAAGTGCATGTTGACACGCGTCGAAGCCAACAGAGCTGTTATTCAGAGATGAGGGGAGAACAATCTTAACCAGAAACAAGCGCTTGCGGCCGCCATTGTACATGATAAATTAGTTCGATTTTATAGTCTGTCTTTGTTGTAAAGACGCAGTGCTCGCACAGGCAAAGCTCGCCACATTTTGCCTTGCTCTGCTGCAGAGAGCTGCCAGAGGCGGCAGCAACACGCACTCGGGGTTCGGTGATTGTGAGGCCGCAAGGCGAAGCTAACCCAACGACACGATTCCCTCCCACCGTCTATTCCCACCTGGGACCGACCACCACACCGACCGCTGCCGGAGGTCGCAGGGGGTTACCAGGGCAGGGAGAGACAAGTGCTAATTGAATTGCGCACTTGTTAGACTAGTTTTATAATCAATCAGAAGAAGGCCACGCACGATTTCGTTGAAAACAAAAACATCGTTTCCAAAGAAACAAACACACATTAATGCGTAAAATAAAGACAGCACGTTTAAAATCGACCAACATTAAATCATATTTGAGTCAATAATAAAACTTGTCGTATTGCACGGTGAGCACAGGATAGCCTGCTGTAGTCTACGGCACTTTAGGATAGATGGGGCAAAGCTAGGAAGATGGGAATTTCGGTTATCAATATTTTGTAGCCTAATGATTCACCTTAAATTCTACTAAAGCATTCTAATCTATTCTAATGGCTGTGAGGAAGATACACGTCCACTCATTCAATTGCTTTGCATTTGACTGCAACTAGGCTACATACATTTACAATTAAGCATGTTAATTCGCATGTCTTGGTTCTTTATCGTTGATATACTAATACATTAGTTTAGTTACACATTTAAGCATAACCTACATATGGCATAGTGTCGAGAAGTTACTCTTGAACAAGGCAGCTTCAAGAACTTTTAGCAAGGTGCATGAATGTCCTACATCGAGCCATCGCTGTCAGAGTGCGACAGTGGGTAGGGTCAAGTTTATTTACACTCTGTCACAACAGTTCTTCTGTCTCAATCAACCGGTAGTCCAGTCCTTCTACCTCAGACTGACAATTCAACACATACAAACGAGCACCACTGTAGCAAGGGTGTGGGGTCCATGTTTCTGCTTATCCAGGGTGTAAGGCATAACCTCCGATGCAACCCTTGGATATAAGTCAGTATTTCAAAAGAAACGAATGCCTAACAGCATCTATTTCAAAAGCAACGAACATCGAAGAACAAGAACTTAGAGGAATTGTGCAAGAAAGACCAAAGGGTGTCATGTCAAGTTTGGCTAAACTTGGGTTTCAACTCCAAATAAACCTTAAGCTAGCGCGCGTAATTGGGAACTGCGGGAACAAAAGTGACCCGTTGTCATATTTGCAAGGTTCTAAACTATGCAACAATGCCTAATAAGCTTTCTGTTGACACTTTTGAAGATTGTTTTGGCTTATGTGAGAATGTGTTTGTATTTTGTATGCGCGCTCCCGAGTCTTTCGCCAGTGTTCCTACTGTACCTGGCGCGGCTAGTGTTGCAGTTTCTCTAGGCGCCGCCGGCGAGTTTATGTCGCTTGCGTTCTCGTCTAGGTCTCCGTCGTCCTCTTCTTCTTCATCAAAATCTCCTCCCTCGGAATTAGCCAACATGCCCTCATCTTCCTCACAGGAGCGTAGAGGAGAGGACATTATATTCCTGTCACCGACCCCGTCCTCGAAATCAAAAAGAGTATTCCTCCCGAATTATGATATTTATTTAATATTCAAATCGACACACAAAAAAGTGGGGGGCGTTTTGGAATATTTTACACTACAAGGCAGAGAAACAAAGATGGCCGCCCTTATATTTATTTTTTAACAACCCCCCCAATAAGAAAAATCCCCTTACATAAAAAATGGCTGACTATATTATTTCAGAACGCCCCCCTCCTTCTCCTTTCTCTCGTACTCTCTCTCTTTCTCTCGCACTCGCTCTGCTCTCTCCCCTCCCTCTTCAAAAATATTCACATTGTTACAAGAAAGGGGGTGTATAGCTCAGTGTAAGTTGCATTGTAACATGTTTATTTTTTTTTTCTTCAATCAGTCACGAAATGAGACTTGCCTGCTGCCTGTCTCTCCATCGAGACAACACGCGGATGGCTCGCGCACTATGGCTGCACTGCAGCGCGCCACTCAAATCTAACAAATATGGCTACCTTAATATTCTTAAAGGCCCCCACCGTAGTGTAAAATAATTTTAGAGCAAGGGGTTGTGTGATGGGAGGTTGAGAAGGGGGTTGGGGAAATCTGCCGCAGCCATGCCCAGACTTACATCAGATTGTATTGCTTAAAAATTAACCGTTTGCGGTGAGGTTGAAACAGGTTTTCCACATATTCGTAAAATCTGTTGATCTATGCCAAAATCAAACATGCATTTTATTTCATTTTTTTCCTTGATAATTAAACAAAGGACTGATTAATGTAATTTATACATGACAGTTTGGCCTCGCCTAATCATTCTAGGATAGTGAAGTACAAGCAGCCTATCACTGCAGTGGCCTAAATGCCACAGGAAACTGGGTTTGCATGCTGTTTTACTGTTATGACCAAGTAAACCACACATTTACCACGTCCAGTTCCGACTGAAAGTAAGGCATATCAACAGGGTTAAGGGCATCTACCTCAAAATATTGTGTAACGTGCATGTCAGTTGCAGCTAGTCGTTTCTTTTATATAAAAGTTTGATTTTAACAGGTGTGGGTTTTCAACTTGGTATGTGCACAAACTGCATCATTATCATTCTCAGTGAAAATACATGTCACTGCTTTCAAAATATATTCATATTATATAGACAATACAATGAAATGAAAATTAATTGTCATTTTGCTAATGTAACAATTTACATATTGCAAAAAGAAGTGTGAAACGACAGAATTCGTTCAGCTGAAAAATAATATTGTTGCAGCCATGTCAAGACACAGAGAAGGAAATGCAAACAGCATGCAGACATACAAATTAGAGATACAATAAAGAGAGGGTGTGCTTTGTACAGTCTATGCTTGAAACAAGCTAGTGAATAACATAAGAGGAATCACCATGGCAACCAGTTGACTGTATTATGAGGTTTTATTGGAAACCATTATTTCCATTTATTTTTTTATTTACTCACACTGTGTCATCATCCTGCACTGCAGTAAGGAACAGATAATTAGCATATGAGAGCAGGAAACAACAATATGGATGCATGTAAGAATAAAGCCAAACAAAACAATTCTAATATGGGGGCGTTTCTTTAATGGTGGTAACTTGGTTTCACTTTGTGCACATGAAATATTTCCATGACAGTTTTGATGGCGTATCAAAATTCAGTGAGGTCGTCATTGAAGTACAGACATATAGATTCTGTAAAAAGTTCCTGGTCCAAGCGACACTGGTAGAACTCCTCATCCTCATCAAAGAAACCATTCTCACACAGGGTCTTAGTCATGTCCAGGTTTACATGGTTGTGCTTCCAGGTGTAGCTGGCAGCGTGGGAGTTGTACCTTAAGTAACGCTGCAGGATCTCATCCAAGGTCTCCTCTGAGCACACCTGTGCAGGAATAAAACAGCAAATTGTTCTGAGGTGGTATTACCAGCTGCTGATTTTGAACAGGTTTTACGTTTTCCAGATCTGGCTATCTGTTCAAATGGACTACTTTTTTTTTTTTGTTCTGTTCTGTTTTGTTTTGTTTTTACATCTTTAAAGCAGGGAGTTCTGGGTCCTCCGAGAAAAAAAAAAAAAGCAAAGGAATTTGTTTATAGTGATCCAATGAAAACGCTCACTCCAAAACCATGTGAGGGGAAGGGAGAAGAAAGAAAGAAAAGAAAGTTAGCAGCGAGCAGGAAAGACAGAGAAGAGATGGAAAGAGTTAGAAAAGGCGGGGGGGGGGGGGGACATTGGAAAAACAGAGAGGAATGGACGAAAAAAGTAAAAGTCTTACACTAAGCTGCTGGCCCAAGAGGAATTCACTGGTGCCAGATGGGGCATTTGGCATGAGCCTGTAACTGTACCCGTTCCCCCTCCTTCCTCTACCCCCTACCACCCTCCTCCCCAAATACACACACACACACGCTGAACTTCTGAGCAGGGCGGGTGGCATCTGCCCCAGGGGGTGAATTACGGAGACCCAGCTTGGGCACAGTTGTACACCCGGAGGCTCAACATCCCTCTCATTTCCCCCTGTCATGCTGGACATGGCTCAAAAGAGGAGCATGAACAGGGAGCAAAACAGAGTGGGGTGGTGGGTGGGGGTGGAAGTGTTTGCGTGTGTATGTGTGTGTGTGTGTGTGTGTGTGTGTGTGTGTGTAAAGGGGAGGGGGGGGGGGGCAGAGATTTTGATATGATTGTGAGAGGCAGAGATGGAGAACTGTTGAACCAGTCTGCCCTCTTCAGTGCACTAGGGTGTAGTGCAGGAAGAGGAAGGAGGAAATAAACTACAGCTGCAAAAGTCTACTTTGCAGCTTTGCACATAAACAATATGGGCAGGCGGCTATACATCATGTGATGTCTCTTAGACACACTTAGAGAACTGTGATAAGGCTCATTGCCCTGAGGAAAGATAGCTCTGTGATGAGAAGCTGGCTAGTCTGCAGGCATTGGAGTTTATGTAAAGGGATTGAGAGTGAATCTTCTTCCAAGACTGGCTTACCTCCAATTTCTGTTCCTCGGAGGTGAGAGTGTTGATTATGCGTATCCAGCGAGTCTTGGCAGACAGTAGGCCCACCTCGAAGCGGCTGTCCCGCCACCATGGCCTCCCAAAATCATTGGCCCAGTCTGTGCGTGGGCAAGGAGGGGGGACGTGAACAAAGCGCCCCCTAGGGGTGTAGTATTTGAGACACCCTGTGAGCGGGTCAATATGAGTCAGAATCTGTAAATGCAAAAAATTAATCATGTACGCTGCATAAATAAAATTACAACTTCTATATTAAGCACTTTAACTTTTCTATTAACAATCTCACATCTTTCTTTTTAGGATCAAACCAGTGGCTGATGTCCTTTCCCGCACATTCAATTATGGGTTTCAGCAGAATATCACCTATTAAAAAACAATACAACGTTTTTTCAGTTAATTGTGAAGGCAGTTTTGTCTCACCCCAATAGATAGATTATAAAACTACGCATGGGGGAAAAGAGAAATATTTCACAATTTTTAATTGCATCTTAGCTTCTAGGCTATTAGTAGGCTAGGCCTATTTGCTCAACTTACCTTTGAACTCATGCACCAACGGTGTCAAATCATACACTTTGCCAAGGTAAGACACCCATAAATCATCCAAAGTATTATGTAGGGACACCTCACTCGGTGTAAAATATTTGGATCGTCGCATTTGCTAGGATATATGAGCTATCTAGATAAAAAAAAAAAGCAACGTAGGCTAAAGCCTGATTTCTGCTGTCGATAATCTAAGATCTTGCTGCCTATTTCGATGGCAAGGCTACATTGTATCAGACTTGCTCAGCGTACACAAACAACTGTTTCCCCGTTACTGCGGTAACCAAGGGAACTACAACTCGACACACGCCGATTATGCACTGACTGCATGCGAGTCGCGTGAGTCAAATGATTTGAGGATGAGAATTTTGAACTGCCGTGTTTTATATATTTTTAGCGGATAGCAAGAAAATTACTTTTCACAATTGTATCAATATTAGTCCAAATAAGACCTTGACTGCTTGATAATTCTCCCCACAGCTGTATTCAAAGAATTCCTTGTGGGTTAGGCTATGTGGGTTATCTTGTTCAGCTGTTTTGTTTCATTGCAAACATAATTCCATGCTCATTTTAAAGTAAGAATCACCAGACCAAATACACTGTTGGATGGTGACTTATCTTTTTCCAGATCCTTATAGGCCTGCCCCCTTTACTTATGCTAGTCCTCTCAGTTCAGTGGGGCGAGATTCCAGACACCTATGTGACCCTCGCCACACCTTTTACCACAACTGGGCAGTTACAACATTTGTATTGACAGAAAATACAAAAATATGTATATGTATGATGTATCCGGTGTTGAGTAAACTGGTTAGATAACCATATATGGCTCACTGTGAAGGTGTTTGTTGAAGGTGTAACCAGGTGCAAATGAATACTTAGACCATTAGAACATTTGGAAATTATTCATTCCCTAATCGAACTTCAATGAACAAGGAATCAGGAATCAATCTGGGTGTCAACATGAAGTTAATGAGTTGGAAGAACACGCAACACCTTATTTCATTATTTTCTTTCATTTTAAATACAATCCGCACATTCAGTTTCAGTTTGGCCAAGACAAAGACACAAAAAAAGCAGTTAAAAAAAAAACACAAAAAGATAAGATACTGTGAGTCATGAATGCCAGGAGGAATCCTTTTTGGAGACCAAAACAGTACAGTAACCTCCAACCCTAAAGAATCTGATGAAAGTGTCAATAGATTCACCTTTCCAAACTAATACCTGCAAACTGAGTGAACACAGGTTTTTTAAGTAGCATGTCCTTAAAAGGTTAGACTTTACACACAATTTTAGAGATAGAGACCTAAATCCTCTGATCTCAAGAAGGGGGACTGAGCCAATTTGAGAATTACACCCAATAATATTCTGTCCAAACAGAAACGTAACAAGACCTATAAGTGTCCCCATTAGGAAGAGTTTACCTTTGAAGGCTTCATGAAACAGTGTCCTGGTCAGTTCCAGTTACTTGATCAGTTTCAAATGGACACCTTAAAGAGTTCAGTGCTCTAGGAGTGGTTTCATTAAAATAATAAAGAATAAAAAGCATGTTTTAAAAAAAAAAAACATAAAGTTGCTACAGTAACTACTGAGAAACATTGAGAAGTCTGATGTGCATGAACAGGTATTGTACACACACACACACACAAGGCATCTGCCCCAAATACGTGACACAACTTAAGGTCACACCATGACTCTCAAATCCTCACTTAGCCCGTCTGTGGCATCTATGAAAAGACTGTCACATAACGTTTAACATAAGTAACTATTTTTGATGTTTCTGTTGCTACGTGGAAACTTACCAGCGTTTGGTTCTTTGTTTCTGTGCAGAACACACGCTGGAAGCTACATGTAATAGCACAGATGAGCTAAGAAGGTCTGAGAGGCATGAACAAAAGTGCTGTTTATTTTAAGTAACGCAATGCCACTGCACATTATCGGGAGTGCTTTTGTGGAGTATGCAAAGGCATACAGGAGCAGTAAACCTAGACAGACAGGCCATAAGCAATGAAGACAAAGGAGCTGAACAGGGTGAAAGAGAAAATGGCACACCGATATGTTAAATGGAAAACTGTCACGACCTGGTTAGCTGTGGTTGCAAGCTCTCTTGCCCTATTCCGGGCTTCAAGTCCATTTGTCCACTCTCTCCATGGTCTCTCGGGTCGGTCAGTAAAGACCAATGGACAGACAGACAGACAGTCCCTCCCAGTTCAGCCTTAGAGCTCAAGCAGACAAGAAATGACTGTCCCATTTGCTCAGAAGAGGTGATGCTAAAAGTCTCACCAAAACCCCCTTAGTTAAATTCCTTCACCTGCAAAAAAGGAGGGAAAAAAGAGCTACAACAAAAAACAAAAAAATCCATTCCTAATTACAACACTGCGTGCTGTCCTCTGGGTCTTTCCTTTTATGAGTACCTGGATTTAAGTCTGTTCCTGGCTTTTATTTTGTAAAAAGGAGCAAAAAAATAATCTGTCCGTCCTAGTTGTAGGTAAACTTGAAGTGATAGTTGCCACCACCACCGCCCGACTCGAAGGGATTAAAGCCAAACGGCCAGGCACCTTCCCGGCCACCTCCACCCTGCTGACTCTCTGGGTCCAGGGGGTCCTCACCCGCATCAAACTTCTGGCGCATCTCTGAGGAAAGAGAGATAGAGAGAGAGGTGGGGGGGTTTAATTTGCTGAAAAAAAGTGTTCTATATTTCCAAGAGGCAAATAAAGACAACTTGGGTTTGAGCAAGAGAGGAAAGTCGTTGGCTGTAAGGTACAACAGCAGGTGAGTGTCCTACTCGGCCAAATGTCTAGCCAGTTAACTATATCCGATTTCCAAGTTCAGATCAGTTCAGTTCAGTGTTTATTGCCATATTTATTAAGAATACATTGAAATACTTGTGCTCTGGCTGTCTCTGCCGTACATAAAAGACTGCTCACAAGAACCAACATTTTGACACACAATCACAACATTCAGGGCCTGTGTCCACCAATCGTGTTCACATCGCTCAGCGCCCTCGGAGGAGAAAAGCCCTCAGGACTAACCCCCCCCCCGCGCTCTAACAGTGCTCACTGAAATCTGTTCAACTTTTAGAACGGCGCTGGGCTGGTCAATGTCACTTCTCTCTCGACGACTGTAACCGAACAACAATAAACATTTGACCAAAGCGCTCTGAAAATGAGGTTGAGGGACACAGGCCTTTAGTATGGTTCAATAAATAAATACAATCAATAGTGTAAAATGTAAAGAAGTATAGAAATATTTGAGTTAATGAAGTCAAAAAAAGAAAACGTAGGATAAAATATGTAACCCTACACAGTAGTTCAGTACAATAAATATATGATCACAGTGTGGTATCTATGTATGATGCATATAGTGGTGCCAGCTGTTCAGCTGTTCTGACTGCTTGTGGGAAGAAGCTATTAGTATTAAAATTCTCTGTCCTCCGAGGACAACAATAGCAAGCTCTCCATTCAGTGGTCGACAGCAACTAGAAATGTACCCAGAATGCATCTGGTGCTTTCAGTCGTGTCTCCTCCATCCATTTACAGCAATGTTTTCATTTTCATTAATTTTGAAGATATTGATGGTAAAGTTATGTTTACCTGGGTCAGTCAGGACTTCCTTTGCTGAGGCAATGTCAATGAATTTCTTCTCGGCTTCCTTCTTGTCTGTCTCTGACTGGAAGTTGTCTGGATGCCACTGCTGTGCGAGCTTTCTGTATGCTTTAATTATTTCCTGCTTGTTGGCATTCCTATAGAGAACCACAAAAAAAACAGATAATGAGATAATGGAGGAGTAAACAGGGTAGAAAGAGAAAAAAGACAAAGAACATGAATAAGGACAACAAAGGGAAGTCAGCCTCACCTGCCTACACCCAGGATCTTGTAGTAGTCCCTCTTGCGTGACTGCTTGAGCAGTTTCTGTGCACGGTCGAGACCCTCTCGAATCTCCTGATTTTCATTGTCGAACTCCCGAGCCTCCTGGTAGTCCTCCACAGCTGGACCATGACATAGCAGAGGGTAAAGTGTTCAGACACAGCATAAACAGTTTACTTGTTTACTCCGTATAGTCATCGCTATGCAACAGATTTGCTATGCAAAGCAACTTTATTCAACAACATGAGAAACTGGACTGGACTGAAAAATAAAAGTTATGGTTATGGTCGCTTTGGATAAAAGCGTCTGCTAAATCAATTAATGTAAATTTAAATGTTATGATTATAGTATCTGACAGATGCTTTTGTCCAGAGCAACTTACAAAACTTGACAAAGCGTTAATGGTATAACATTAATAACAAACTTGGCACTAATGATCTTGATGAAACGTGTATTTGAGAGAGGAATATACCTTTCTCGTAGTCCTGGAGCTGGATGTAGGCCTCAGCTCTGTCCCTGAGGATGTGCAGGTTCTGCGGGTCTAACTGGTGGGCCTCTGTGCAGGCGTCCACAGCCTCTCTCGACCTCTTGATCTAGACGTCGACAGAGAAAGTGGAAAGCACTGAGTGGGACGTTCTACACCCCACCACCAAAGTCAAAGGCAACTATGCATGGTTATAAGAAAATGTGCAGCTCTTGCACTGTTGAATGCAAGTTTTTTCCCTGCTTTCTAAGTTTTATTACTTGTTGGGAAGTGGATAAGTGAAAGCAGAATTTTCAAGCGGAGCATGAGAAAAAAAATAGAAGTATCAGTCTGACCACTCTGAGAGGACACAGGATGGGGCAGCCGTGGCCTACTGGTTAGCGCTTCAGACTTGTACCGGGAGGGTTGCCGGTTCGAACCCCGACCAGTAAGAACGCCTGAAGTACCCTTGAGCAAGGCACCGAACCCCTCACTGCTCCCTGAGCGCCGCTGTAGCAGGCAGCTCACTGCGTCGGGATTAGTGTGTGCTTCACCTCACTGTGTGTTCACTGTGTGCTGAGTGTGTTTCACTAATTCACGGATTGGGATAAATGCAAAGACCAAATTTCCCTCATGGGATCAAAAGAGTATTTATACTATACTTATACTATATATGCCTGAGAGGAAACAGAGGATGATGTCTGACCACTCTGAGAGGACAAAGAGGATGCCTGACCACTCTGAGAGGACAAAGAGGATGCCTGACCACTATGAGAGGACACCGAGGTTGGCCCCCATTACCACCCTCATTTGACTTCTTGAAAATACACCATTTGCTTAAATAACTCGTGACATTGAGGGTGTGGTGAGAGACAGAAAGAGTGTGGTGAGACAGAGACACGTTTCAGCTGTAGGTTTACAGACCTGGACCAGGCAATGGCAGATCCTCTCTTTGGCTTTGCTGGTGTAGAACTGCACAGTGGGTTCAGTTTTCATGACCAACTCGTACTTGTCGGCAGCTTCCTGAAACCTAAGGGGTGATAGGTGGTAGGCATGACAACTCTGTTTTAGGGACCAGTCTGCTACAGTGGTACATGGAAATCCTTGAGACAATAAGTCTACTCTTTTAATCAAAAGAGAAATAGTACTGCATTCAAAGCTTATCTTTTACAATCTATCAAAAAGTGCATAAAGTGCAGTCCAGATTCCAAACAAAAAGAATTCACTTTTATTATTTTCTCTCTGATGTCATATTACTGTTCTGGCATTGCAACTTAATTTTACTGACAAGCATGTGACAGGCAGGCAACTGACGTTAAGTTATGGGGAACATAAATGGTAAGAACCTGACCTCTGCTCTAAGATGAGCTCCTCGGCAGAGTCCATTTGCTTACTCAGCTTCTTCACCTGCTTGTAGTGAGCAAAGCACTCCTTGTCATCCTGGTCCAGCTTCAGACACTCACGGACTTGACTGGAGAGAAGGACAAAGACAAAGACAGGACATGTTTAATTTTCACAGATAAAGATTAGATATGAGACATTTCATTTACACATTTACATTGGGTGATGAAGAGGAACCATCAGCTGTTATATAAATACATTTTTTTTTTTTTTTAAACCTAAATGCATAAATCAAACACGTGTAGAGGACACTGCTTTACAGCTTATTTAATGGGATGTTTGTGTCTTAAGTTTGTTGATTAATATTGCTTACTTGAGGGATTCCTGGTGTTCGCCTAGTTGGTAGTGCAGCTTGCTGAGTTTCAGGTAGGCTGCTCGGTTGTCCGTCCGAAGTTTTGCAGCTGGCGTCAGGTCCTGGATGGCCTTCCGCGGATCACCAAGGCGGATGAAGCAGCCAGCACGGAGCTCACGAGACTCAGGGTCCCAAGGAGAAATCTACAGGGATGATGGACGGGGACTACACAATTACTTGAATAATTCAAATAAATGACATTGTCATTTCAGTCTGTTAAAGAGATGGTCATATTTTTTTAGAGCAGTGGTCATATTTTTCCTTTCCATACCTCTAATTCATGCTTTGGGTCCAATTGCTTTTAAATAGTGAAGTCAATACTGAATTACTTTTTTGCACTATTTTTTAGTATGGCTTAAGCTGATTATACGCAAGGCAATTTTTGAGCAATGTTCCTGAGTATTGTTGGCATTGAGCAACTTATTTTCCTGGAGAACTTAAATCACTAGGCAAATGACCATGATCATCCAATCAGAACACATGGAACCTGTTATGTGGTTTCCCAAGCAACGCTGCTCAAAAAGTTGCCCCATCTACTGTCACCTTTAGTTAATGGTCAATGCGTGGCGCCTTATCTGTGGAAGTTAGTTACTTTTTCATGACTTGTTTACAGTTACACGTGTCCCGTACCTCTATGACCCGCTCCAGAATGTCTATGGTTTTGGCGTAGTCGCCCTGGTGATGGGCATGATGCGCCATTTCCTGCAGCTCCTCCAGCTCGTCTGCTCTGGAGAGCTGCTCCCTCGCCTCCTGGTGCTCTGTAGAGCGCTGCAGCTGAGGGGAGGGGAGGAGAAGAGAGGAGGTGCAGGACAAATAAAGTCAATACTTTCAAAGTCAGATACATGGCTACTGGTGCAAGGTTCCGTGTGAGAGCATCGCATGTGTGAGAAGTGAGAATAGCATTTGCTTATATTCAGGTTTTTAGAAGGATTGTTTTGTGCAGATTCTTTTCTCCAGATTTCCTTAAAATCTGTAATACAATATTAGACTGTGAGTACAGGGTGTTGTACAGAAGCCAAGCAGGTGGCCTATATGAAGAACCAAGCTTTACCAGGAAACAATTTGAATACTTTTGAATACTGTTAAACATCACAAAGGTAGATAATACCTAAAATTATGTAAATTACAAAACTTAATTCCCTGGGTGCCAATTGTTGCACAAATGAAAGTGATGAGGAATGCTCTTACAACGAGCAAGCCTGGCTTAAGTTAGCACAACATTCTGAACATGCCTAGCACAGCTTTTAAGGAGAATAAATACAGGTACATGAATGAGATATAGAGAGACAAGGGAATAAAAATCCATTTAGGCTTACCACTGCCTTAAAGTCCTCCCTGGCCTCCTGAGCGTTGCCCTGCTTCAGAAGAATATTCCCTCTTTGGAGCCTGGCCTGAAAAAAGTAGACGAGATCCAGTCAAGAAAGAAATGAGAGAGAAAGAGTGACAGGGTCTGTGACAGAGAAAGAGGAGCATGAACATGTGAAATTGACTCCAAGAGAGGGAGAGTCCATACAGGAATGAAGAGGGAAAGATTAGATTGGAAGAAAGAGGAAACCATGATTGTGTACTTACAATTGGTCTCTCTAATGGCAACTAGAATGCAACTCTACAGAGGCCAAATGACCTCTTACGATATTAAAGAAAGTTTCAAATAATTTGTGGATCTGCTCCAAAAATATATGGATTTTTCCTTGGCCTGTGCTATAACCATCCAACCAGTTTCATGAAAACCAGGCTGTTGGTTTTTTGCATAATCCTGCTGACAAATGGGAAAACAAACAAACAAACATAACCTGGAGGTCATAAGAGTAGCTGAGGTTGAGGTTATATGCTGTACTCACAGCCAGGAAGTCGGGCTTGAGCTGTATGGCCCTGGTCAGATCTGGCAAGGCAGACTTGGACTTCCCCATCGCCAGGAAGACTGCTGCACGCTTGTAATACGTCAGGTAGTTCTTTGAATCTCCATCTGTTAAGGGCATGACACAAAGGTGACTAGTTTCAATGCACACTGTGGTAGCCTATGAGAAGAAGAAAAAAATATCACAACCCATATCATTCTATCTATATTTGTGTCATTAAAATGTATAGACTTTAAACTGTGGAGATATTGTTGAATAGAAACAGAAAGCTTAGAAACAGAAAATTTGTTTTCAGCATAACTGTGCTCACAGGTTAACTATGAACTTGCTTTCATGCCTGAATTACTGCCCCTACTTGGGATGGAATTATGTGACTGTCTTTGTGTTATTGGTTATCACCTACCAACAGCCGAGTGGTAATGGGACAAGGCCTCTGCCAGCTGTCCAGCTGCCAACAACTTGCGGCCCATTTCAAGATGGTGCTCAATTTCCACAGGGGTGGCTCCCAACACACCTGAAACATTCAGTGGATGTTTGATGAATTTTAAACTCAATGGGTACATATCGACTTCATACTCATAGGACAGATAAAAGAAATTACTCAGCATTAAAATAAATAAATAAAAACAGCCAGATTACGGTTTCACTCCTGTTATTGGATTCTATATTGTTATGGCCAAACAGGCCCTGCAATCATGACATCAGCTGATGGGATATATTTTCAACTCAGGTTCAATATTTGGTTTGAGTTATAAATAACATCTATCAGTATAACGTTGCACCAGCATTCCCTGGCACGTCAATTAAGCTATCGCAGCCTCTGGTGAGACTCCTGGAATTTCTGGGTTACACAGGCAGGAGATGACGCCTCCGTTGAACATGAACTGAACCATTGAAACTTTGACTTTAGAAGAAAAGTCATCCACTTCTACTAGCATCAGACGTCAAAATGCCATGCCATACATGAATGATCTTGCAGCCCGAATCCAGGTCATGGCATGCAATGGTCAGAATGTCACTTGATGATTGCCCTAGGGCGGCTACACTTGTAAAGCAAGAACGACAAGAACTACACAGACCACAAATATGGCTCTCACATATTAAGCAGAAGCATTTTACTTTAGCTTTCGTTTTGTAACCGAGCCGAGTTTCGAATCTTGGCCATGGAAAGCTAACGTTATGCTGCAACTAAGTAAGGATAAGACACGCAACTTGGAGAATACCCGTCATTGTAAATAATAGCGACGTGCGCTATTCATTTACCACCTTTCGTGAATGCATTAGAATAAGGGCGTTGAAAATAATATTACATCTTACCGTCGATCTGCAAGTCCAAAACGACACATAGCAGGGATAAAGACGACAGGACACCACTGAGACCTTTCCGCCGTCCCGACTCCATATTTTCACACCACTGACCTATATTTACAATGTTACAGTCCTCCAGATGTTTGTGTGTTGCTGATTATGAGCACGATTATTTAAACACACACGACCGCGGGATCATGACTAAAGTAAAGCGAAAGCCATTTCGGCAAAAAAATGAACACTATCTGATGTACGTTACCCAAATATTTCCGGGTAGATTCACAGACCACCACACTGTAAAGTTCCGACGTGTGTTCTATAAGAGCAATTATATCTAAAATACACGTATTGAACAAACCCAAACAGTATAAGTGCTGTACGTGACAAAACAGTGACTAATCGACAACATTTAATTTAGTTAATTTCAAACAGCCTGCCCTCCTTGACTTGTCTTCGTGGAACTGACACTGACTTGTACATCTACGCACCAAGAAGCTGAGCTGACACATCCGTGTTTGCCTACAAACGTGGTGGCGTTTCATTGGAGAAATTATTTTAACGCGCAATGGACACTCCCACACCCATGTACGGCGCCGTGCAGCCTGTATGCAGTAGCTGCATGTCTCTTCTAACTTTCTCGACTTGGCAATAGCCTACCTGAAAGTTAGCCTATGTCAAGATCAAGACAGTGGGTAGGCAAAAAAAAAGAAAGAGAAAAAAACATAAGGCCCTTTTCAGAGGCTTTTTTATTTGGGTTCATAAACAAAAAACAACAGATATAAATAGCAAAAAGAAAATGATCTATAATGTAATTATTGCCTATTTAACCTGATCAAACCAAGAAGTAGGCCTAATCAATGAATCCATTCATTTTGACCTTGATTCATAGAAATTAAAAAGTAGATTTCCAAGTGTCAACACATTTTCTAATCAACACTTAACTGCTTCACTTATAAAAATGGTTTGTGCCTGCTTTTGCATTCAAAAAAACGTCTCATGACAAGATATAAAAATCATATTGTACACTATATACATGCATCACATCAAAACCTATGTTGTAGGATATATCTGTGGCCTACAGAACAATGAGACGTGTGTTTGACTGGTATCCATTTGTTGATAAAAAAAAAAACTTGAATCTTCAATGCCTCGGTTTGTCTTGATAACACAATAACTGCCAAGTTACTGTCATGTAGCCTACAACACTACAACTCATTTGTCACAAAAAATCTAATTTGAATAAGATACAACAAAGAGGTGTGTGTAAAATAAACTTTTGCACAGCATAACTGATACATGTATTTTAAAAAAAAAATGAAATTCAACAGAAAATGGACATAGAAATAGCAGAGAAATATTTAAGCACTTCAAATAATGCAAGTTATGTGCAATACATATTTGTCCCATGCCTGATTGTAATAGATGAACACTATGTTGGACCTGGTACGGAAATTATCATTCTCAAACATATGCATTTCGATCATATGTGCTACCAACCACCCCCCTGGAGTTTGCTGCTACAGAGTACACTGTTCTGCCAGTTGGGTTGTAGTATGGCCTAGGACACAAACACAAAATGTACATTCTTTTTTATTATATAATTATTCAATTATATGTAATTTAATGTAAACTGTAAAATGTACAAAAATGTCATCATAAACCAGTTACTCTAATAAGGACACACACACACACACACACACACACACACACACACACACACACACACACACACACACACACACGCAGAGTGAGCCCAAATTACTTAATGACTTAAGGAATCAGCATGGAAAGGCTTACGCTTTTCCTTCTTCGCCAAATTTGCATGCACAAAGAAGAACGGATCCTCCACAGATGGCTAGAATAGCAGAGCACCAACCAATGTACAAGCCCTCTCCAATCTCAAACCTGTAAAATAACACATTATCCTTATTATAGCCTACTCAACACACAAATGTTTAATGAATTTAAATATAATTTAGACAGCCACCGGGTAGGCCTGTTACAACATTGTTGTTTGCTCATCTCAACAGGAGGGGGCAGTATTTGGACATCAATGACAAGCGATAAGAGTCACTCACTTTGTCCCAAGGTATATTGGGTTGAAGAATTCTTGCGTGATGTTGAATGCGTACCATGACACAGAAATCATTGTGCAAATGCCTAAAACAGAATATGAATATACTTTATGTTATAAATGCATTGTGTACATTATAATAAACATGTTCTGGACGACAATACACCTGACAGAATTGTTGCTGAAAATGTCTATAATTAATATAATGAAAAGTAGTTACCCTGAAGCAGGAAAAAGACTCCTCCAATGCCAGCAATCCTGCCTTTGAGGATTAGGTTATCCCCTCCTGCTTTGGAGCATTGCATTCCCACCAAAGTGCAGACCAGCCCAAATGTTCCCATTACCACTGAGCCAATCATCAGTGCACGTGAGGCTTGAATGTAACCTGCCAAACAAATTGCACAGATTACAAAATAAACTGTACAGTAATACAAATGCACTCGCATTGCTTTTTTTCCTGAGTGCCTATAAACACATAAATAAACATAATCATATATATATAGATGTTCCAACTAGCCTGTCCTATAATTTTGATTATCTAATAGGAATGTGCAATTGTAACGAATTACAATTTCAAAATAAAATAAGTATGTACCAGATAGGGCAAGTAAAGACGGAA
Source organism: Alosa sapidissima (assembly GCF_018492685.1). Lineage (NCBI taxonomy): Eukaryota > Metazoa > Chordata > Actinopteri > Clupeiformes > Clupeidae > Alosa > Alosa sapidissima. Next base: position 11,019,665 of record NC_055974.1, read on the forward strand.
ATTCTCGGCAGTTGTGGACCCCAGTGGAGTCGGTAGCACACGACATCCACAAGTTTTCATAGAGGGTAGAGGTGGTAATAACGGTGCCGTCGATGGTAGAGGTTTTCCAATAACGATTCGGTAGGGCGACTCCAACCATAACCCAACCCAAAAATCCAAGGATTAAAGCAACAACTTCTACTATGGGATCCATGTCTGATTGTCGCCTTAAACTCCAGATCGGATTATTGCATATCCTTTAAAAAAAAACACCTAAAGGTGGATGGTCGTGCTGAATGGGGTATTTTTCTTTCTTTCTTGAAATTGTCTTCGTCTTGCTATTGTATTAGCCCAAAATTTCCGAAGAGGTGCGATAGACCTGTTGTTCTCAGTGAGAAATGTTGGTAGAGATGTTGCAACAGATTAATGTTTTAGTGCGTGCCAGTTTTTCTCCGCCCTTTCCCGTGTGCATTTGTCCCACCTATTGCAGAACTATACCTGAAACGGAACAGGTGTTTATCGGATGTCGAGCGTCACCGAAAGTCCAATGGTCATTATGATGACCTTGATCTCTCATCCACCTCTTTGACAGGTGTGTGTGTGTGTGTGTGTGTGTGCAACCAGAATCAAATGTGGTTAAATTTGCTGGTCATTAATAAATAAAAAAAACACCTTTGTTTATATTATGATGATAGTATGAAGGGGGTGAGGAAATATATGTTACATTATGCATGATATGTCTTATACAAATTGTGAACTTAGAAACAGTCCACCAATGTGAGGGGTAATTCTTTGCCTGAGTATATCATCTTTGCTCCACAATAGGCTACTGTATTTTTTTTTCTTTTCATGATTAAAAGGGATCACATGAAGATCCTGACAACATTCTTGATAACCATTTTAAAGACTATGAAAGTGCACAAAACAACTCTTCAGAACAGACTTGTTCAAAATGGTTTGTCGAACAGCCAATTGCAAAATTAAATTCTGAAAATCTGAAAAAGCTTTTCTGGAAAATATGGACACTTGGAGCCAAACAAACAAACAAACAAACAAACAAAAAAGATATTCTGCATGCAGTTAGATTTTTCAAAAAAGACACATGTTTTCTGAATTAAAGTCCATATTGTCATAAGCATGGTCACAGTTCATCTCATGGGTATATAGCAATTATGGGCTGCTGTGTTTCCATGGAGGTCCGCGGCATAATTATACTTTGTTGGGATTCCAACCTACAATACCCAGCGTGGGACATTCCTATGCGTTTCTAGGTAGCACTCCCTCGCAGACTATGCCAAGTGAGTACACCAATTTGTCAAGTGAAACCTGACAAATTTAACAGAACAAGGAAATAACACTAACATAGGAACAGGCTATGAGATTGATAGACTGTCCTGTCCTTTTTGATTCCACATATAGCCTTGGTCATTCAGAATTGCTTGATATATGAGCTTTTAAACTGAAGCGTAAGACATTTGGAATTTGTACAAACCAGCTTTTACAGTCAAGGTAGAGTTATATCAGTACAAATCAGGTACAGTATTAACCTGTTAATTAACTTGTTTTGTTCAAGTACCCTATACCTGCAGTATGTAATATATGTGCAATGTAAATACTGATAACACTGTGTCCTAATTGCTAGTATTAAAATATATACATGGATTTCTATGGAACGTCACGAAAACATGCGTGCGCAACCAAGAGGTAGAAAGCACCATAGAACAGCATAGAGCAATGCAAAAGAGCAAAATAATAAAATGAGTTTTTGTGCTGAAAACGGCACCAATTCGAAATCACGATGGTTAGAGAATGTTAAATATGTTTAATATCCCTAACGGAATGCATGTCATTGCAAAAAATGACAAAATACGATGTTATATTAATAATCCAAATGAACGTCAAACTTTGAAATATAGTCTGAAATGAGATGTTATTATCATTGAGACAACAGGGGTATACACACAGAAACCAGTGTATAGGTCAGTGTTGTGGTCTGTATCTTTGGATATCCTCTTTGAATTGGCCCAGAGCACAGAGAAGCCAACAACCTTTGATACTGATTTTTTGATAACAATATGGTCCTCTAATATCTTTGCAATTCTGTTCTATTGACTACAGCCATAATAGCAGGCTAATGCATATTTAATTTTCATAACCCATTCTAAATTCACACCATGTGAAAATGATATGGCAATATAGTTTTTCAGTGTACACATGTCAATCACACTTTTAAGAATCTCAACCTCTGTACTGCATGCATAAAGATGGACCTGCCAGACCGTCACATGAAGCCTGCCCCATCATAAACATCTGGCTTTATGGGTCGCTTGTTTACCCAAGCTATTTCGATCTCCTCCCTCATTTACCTGCTGCTCTGTTTCATGGGTTGTTAAACATAGCCGTGACAAGTCACAGCCTTTTAAAATGTTTTTTATGGGGATTTTTAAGAATGACGCACTTTCACTGGCTCTTTCCGTGAAATTTCTTGTAAATGTAGAATTATGTAATAATGTCCATGTGGATTAAGTAAAATGTAACATGAAAGGTGGCAAATGGAATAAGTCATATCCATATTATTATCCATAACAGACTTGAAAACCCATTTATTAGACCGTAAGTTCTCTAACTTGAGGCAATTTAAGATAAAATAGCTAAATTAAATATGTTGAAATTAAATTATATATGTATGCTATTTCATCGTTCACTCTGAAGGTCTCTCTGTTCACACAAACCGTGTTGGGCTTGTTTGACTAGAGTTATGGAGTTAATGAGTGACATTCATGATGAGCAATAAAGGTATATAACAAACGACAAATCCACAAGTCCCTTGTGTTGTAAAGTTCTAATCACGTGCCCCGAAAGAGTCCGTTACAAGACCGATACTATCTGGAACAACCTATCCATCAGAGATTCTGTCTGAAATCAATTAGATGAAAGCAAGCCGTCACCTAATGTAAACAAACTTGAAGATGCTTGAGAAGGAAACATAAGCACATAGCTTGGAAACGGAGGAGGAACGCTCTGCTGTGGGTCGACTCATGTCAACACTAGATAAAGACAGACAATGGACAAATCAGTCAGGGACAAGGGACAGCAAATAGAACTTTGGTCAATAGATGAGAGACCTACTTTAAGAATCTTGGATCGATACACAGAGACCCAATTAAGGTGCTTGAAAACAGGTCATTCAAGGAAGGCAGGAAGGAAGGAAGTGACAAAACAGAAACCGATGAACAAGCTGTAGTTTGGTTTAATGAAGTATGGCATCATCACCACAAGTCAAAACTATTTAGGTGGATTAACACATAAAACACAAAGCCATAACTGAATTGTAAGGTGCTTTACTTTCATAAGCTGTATAGTAAGTTCTCACTGGCCTGCTTCCTTTGTATGCTGTGTAGTACATATACACCTCTCTGCTTCCCTCATTTTGTATGTGAAAAAATAAATACAAAAGTAAAGAAAGAATGGGGAAAATATTTAGAGAAAAAAGTGATGTGTGAAAATAGCACAACTTGTATAAGTGAGTCAAAACACTTAGAGTAAATAATGAAAAAGAAATAAAAAATCCTGAATTGAAGAATCAGTTTATAAGTCGGGCGCATTCAGTGAGTTCAGTAAGTCCTTTTAGCGGCTAGGCATCTCAGCATTATCCTGTTGTGATGTCAGGTCACCTCTTGAATGCTGTGATTGGTTCTGGGAGATAGTGAGGTTAGAAGGAAAGCCGAGGGGTGAATCCATTATGACTTGGCAGTTATTGGGTCCCACTGGTCCCTTCTCTTATCTCAGGACTTGGCCCCTCCTTTTGATACCGCAAGGCCAATTAGGCCCGCCAATCCAGCTACACCGAGGCCAATCCCGCCTACAATTGCCATGCCGACCAAACCATCTTAAGAGGGGGGAAAAAGAGGAAGATATAAGGAGGCACATGTTCAGCACCTTTCAGCCATAAACAGCAATGTTTGCATAAGGATAAACTGAGTTGCAGCAGAGAAAGCCATAAGAGAAGTATAAGGGGAAGGCAGGCTCAAGATAACATAGTGACTTATAGGTACCGGTCTATTTACCTGAAAACACACTTTCTACTTAGTTACTTTCTACCCATAGCCTCACAAAATTCTATCAAAATGAACATCTTACACTGCTCATAAATAAGTCCTACATTTGCACATAATTAAAGGAATTATCTGGAGTAAAATGCACTTTAGATCAATTTATGGATGATTGGGGGTACATACATTGAGTTGACATAAAAATCATGTCATGTAGCGTTTTGTAGCGGCAAAAAGACATGCCCGGGTCACTTCCAGGCTAACGAGTTTTGACTAAAAACGGTAAAATCGAACTTTCTCAAAACACATCCGAATGACATGATTTTGATGTCAACTCAACGTATGTACTCCCAATCATCCGTAAATTGATCTAAAGTGCATTTTACTCCAGATAGTTCCTTTAAGTCCTAAACAGCAATCCACTTACTGATTACCACACAGATACACTGAATGTCTGCTTCCTTAGCACCACAATAGGTTTGTTCTATACACAAGCTCCTTCTTCATGGAAAGGTAGGTGTCAGAAATGTATCAGTAAAGTAACATGAGGGTAGATAACCACTCTGGTGCACAGATATTGACTTACCATGAACTTTACAGTTACATTAGCCATTGTACTATATTTATAGGTTACTAGCATCCCTCTACCCCACCTCACCTTTCTTCAGAGCCTTATCGATAAGTTTCTCCAGTTCAATGGCCTGGTTATTTCCTGGTTCATTTTTCAGCAGAGTCCGGATGTACTTCAGTGCCCTCTCATACTCCTTAGATACATAAAAGGAAGCATGAATAAAGAAAGACAGAAATCAGTCTGAATTTAACACTGGTCATGCAAAGTAGGCTAGCACGTTTTGTACATACACATGAACCACCCTCACCTTGAGTCTATAGTTTGCCACAGCCAGGTAGAACAAAAAGTCCCTCTGGTCATCCTTTGGACTCTTGTGAACAAGCTCTACGACAATCCAGTCACACGAATATGACAGTTGGACACAGCACAATTCATCACCAATTCATTCAAATCCTATGTTAAACAGTAGATTCAATGACACAATTTCAGGGTATATGCCTACAGCTAAATATGGTAGCCTATATAACTAGTACGTTTAAATAACTTGACTACTCTGTTAACTGTAACTCATCACATCTGTGCGTTACTCACCCTCAAGCAGCTGAATTCCTTTCACGATATCGTTAGAGTATTTACTCCGGATCAAACACCAAGCATACTCAAACTGAGTTTCCTTGGAAACAGGTCCTTTCACCAGTTCTGCATTGTATTTCTTTTCAAATTTCTAAAAAAATATGCAAATTGTAAATTGTCAGGGAGAAGGTAGCGCACTGATGTTTAGCCTAAAAAGTTTACCATGATCACGCGCTCTGGCAACCACGATCGTCAACTCTCAACTCATGCTGACAGGCCGTGATGTTAACATAACACACCATTTCATAGCCCAGTTAACTAAGATCGATATCTCAATAATTCATTAGCGTTACAAATAAGAGTAAAACCCCTGGAAGCGTGGTTTTGATTTTGAGGGCCTTTCATGAACATTTGTTTCTAGTTTGTTGACATCATCTCACTACGTGACATGACGATGCTGATCTTTACAAGTTCGCCACAACGTTAGATAGGCTACTCAAACATTAGGAGGTCTAACATTACACAGAGTACATCGTATTCTAAATAATTCACCAGTCTAATCATAACTCACATTAACTTTCTAATTATTGTGATATACCTTCAGATCTTCTGGCGCTACGGTATCTGTCACAACAGCCTCCATGTTCCCGGAAACGTGCGTAATCACGTCCCTGGAAATACCCGTAATCATCTTAATACACACGACTCAGTCTTTACCGTAACTCATCATAACATTGTTTTTCTGTAGTTTATTTATGAATGAATTTATATTGAATGCATTTCGCTTCAATTGAATAAACACTCTAAACGTTTAATTTGTGAATTTATTTCAGCAAATATATAGCATAGCCTACATAGCATCAGGTAGCCTAGGCCTAGTCCTAGGCCTACAAATATGTTTCTTTTTTTTCATGAAACAACATAAGTCTTGGCTGTTGAACAAAAAAAAAACTTGGCCTATCCTAATCAAATAATGTTGCCTATAGTCACATAATGAGAATTATTCCAAACTATAACTACACCTTAGAGGATGTGTGTTGAACATGTGTGTTAAAGGTAAAAGTAGCCCAGTGAAAATGTTCTCTTGATTTTGTCACACTCTTAACCATCAACCAACATTAACCCTGCAAACATCAGTAACAGATAAAGTCATGTGTCACACTAGAACAGGTAGGCTACAGTACAGAATTATATTTGTATATAAAAAAGAAACAACTTGAAATGGCACTTCCATATTTTACAGTGGCCCCATTGAGAAAAGTTCTAACCTATAGTAGGCTAAGGACTTGAAATTATGTACATAACAAATTAATTAAAAGTCTACGTATTTCTCATAGTTTGACAATCATGTCTGCTCTTAAATGAGCTGGTGAAAAGGCAAGGGGTAAAAGCTCTTTCAGGCTGGTCTTTTTGTAAGATCCATCCGGCTTGGTCAGGTAAATGTCCCATTCTGATCCAAACTGTGAAATAGAACACAGAAGGGGAAAAGTGAGCCAAGTGTCATTAACAATGTCATTGAACAGATGATTGACTGACAGTCTGTGACAGATGATTAGGTAATTTCAGTTATTTTGACTTCACAGTCACTTCCGGTTTGGGACAACTCGGTGAAAATAAGCGCATTAGACAACTGAAGCGAATTTAAAAAAAAATTGACACAATATTTGGCCATTCAGTCAGATCATTTCTCTATGAGCAAGCTGGTAGTTTGTGGGGGCACTCACTCAATCTAGCGATCGTTAACTTCAGACTGTAGCATTTTTGCTGTTCTATCTAGCTCATCAGAACAGTTTTTCTAAGTTCAAATACAAACACATGGTTTTGTTTTCAGAGAGTGCAGTCCATAGACTGTAATTTATGTTAAAAAGAAATGACAATACCATGATTTTGAGAATACACATGTGTAACACCAAAGTTCAATTCCTTGTGCTATTGGCTGGAGACTCCACACAGCAGCCAATCAACAATCAAGCCTACTGATGCAAAATGACAAAAAAGGCACAATTGGCTGGAGACAGCCATATAACTCGCCTCGTAATGCAAAAATAAGGTCATTTTCATCATCAATTAGACTTGACACATCCTTCTCATTTTAGGACTCAACTCACCCCAGGGTATAACCAGACTTTGGGGAATCATGAGAATGCAAGTACCATATAAGTTATAAGATGGAATATAAACTAACAACCAGAGAGAGTACAGTAGGGGAGACCGGGGCTGGTTGGAACAGGGGCAGGTTGAAACACTGTTAATATCCAGGCTACTAGAGGGAGCTGCAACAAAATTCCAACACTAAACTGATGGCCTTATTGAGTAGAGTAAACTCACGTATGTAACTGGTCTCCAGGTCATTAACCCTTTAGGTGAGAACAACTTTTTGGTTTTGTAGTGTCAAAACTTAGAATACGCAGCTCCCACTAAATACATCCTAGGGTAATAGTTAGGGATATAAAACAAATATTATTTAGCATTATTATTATTATTATTATTATTTATCATTATAATTGATTGCTAGGGGACTCATCTGTAATTTAAAATGAAGTTTAAAAACCTGAGGTGACTGATATTAGCAGGCTAACAGCATTTGTGCAAAAAAGTTTGACCTAATGTGGGCGGGGCAGGTTGGCACACTGATTTTGGGGTTGGTTAGCACATACATTCCTATGGCTATTTTGTGACAAATCTATAAACTTTGTATTTTACACATAAAAACATCATCAATCTTTATTTTAACATTGTTATTGTAATTACTGAACATAGTTTTACATTAGGAAGCATTTCAGACATTTTTAAACATTTGAAGTAAAAATCGGTAGGGACCAAATTGCTCTTGACGGTGGGCCCTACTGAAGAAAAACACACAGAAAAGAAATCAGCAAAGCCCTACAGGCAGTGATATAGATGAGCACTTTAAACAAAACCAAAAGGGGTCCTGCAAAGGACTATAACATAGGTGTTCCAACCAACCCCGACTACATGTGCCAACCAACCCCGTGCATGGGGCAGGTTGGCACATGTGCACAACACCACTTTAATATATAACTCAAAACAAGGGATCATTTGTTGACATTGAATGTATACATTTTGTAGCTGAGATCCCAAGCTTTCAGTTAATCACAATTTGACCATTTCAATGCATTGTAAGACGGAGAAATATAACCGAGAGTGAAAAGTGTTCCAACCAGCCCCGGTCTCCCCTAATAGACAGATGTTGAATGTCAAAAGTAACTAGAAAATAATAATGCAAGAAAGTAGTCTATGTTTATGCCTTGTCCCGTTCTTAATCATTGTCAAAAACCATCAGCTGCAGAAACACATTGTCACCTGTTACATTGTCAAGCAAGGCTATTTTAAAATCTCTTGTTTATAGTTTTCACATTCAAAATTCCTGTTTCCATTCCTGTTTAATAAAAGACTGATCCTCACCTCCATGAGTACTTGACGGCATGCTCCACACGGACCGACAAAACTGTCTTTAATGTCACTGAGAAAGAAAAAGTTGTACAAAGAATTAGCTCAATGCAATTACAAAATAATTATTACATAATAATCGCATAGTCTCACATGCTTTCATTGTGTCCTTACATGCAATTTTATGTGTAAGGTATATGTTTTCTTTTAGCTCAACAACAGCATGGGGTAATACGGATTGTTGTGTTTTGCTTTGCTCTCCTTGCTGTCACTCTGATTCATATATTTTAAAGCTACACTTTCTTTCTTTCTTTCTTTCTTTGTTCATTGATTACTGATTCATTTATTCATTCATTATCTGAGCCTAGAACTCACGAGTGTCACACATTAATTGAGAGCAGAGGTAATGTTTTCCAAACCCAAAATAATAGCAGAAAAAGGCCATGCCTTCTAGGAATGGAAAACAACCTTAATAAAGGCTTTGCACTTTGATAGAAGTGATGTAACGGTGAACAGATAAATAAAGTTTGTGTGTGTTCAAACAAGCTGTGTGCAGACATGGCAGCTTTCAACCAATCCGATGCTGACCTGTTTTTACATGGCTTGTGTGAAGGCTCATGACTATCATTCACTAGCTGTCAACTTTATAGTTAACTCTCGGGAAATGACAGTGGCAGGTGGTGTCATGACTTGAAAAGCTGTATTACCATGTGACAGCGATGGCGGTGAAACTTCTGTGTCCTTCTGCCACAGCTCTCTGGATAGCTGTCCTCTCTGCACATACTGTGAGGCCGTAGGAAGCATTCTCCACATTGCAACCTGTATAGTGGTATGTGTAATGCACTTCTTTATTTAGAGATCTTTAAATCCTCAATATCTCAATATACACTTCACAAAGGTACAATGGTATGGCAACAGGTTCACAAGGCCAATACACTACCAACAGACAGTTAATAACTTCTAACCTGTCAGAATAAAATAAAAAATAAAAAAATAAAAGTGAAGAAATCCAACATACACGTTTGAATACCTTTAAAAGGATCGTAGTAGTGCGACATTCGGTTGGAGCCTAGTACCTGCACAATTTACCTGTGATAATAGTGCCACCTGACGTCAGGATTGCGGCTCCCACCGGGAACCGGCTGTATGGACAGTACGCCATGTCGCGTGCCTGCAAGCATTTGGAGACGAGCTCTGCAACTTGACCGGCAGCCACCGCAGAGAACACGAGCCATGTGAAAATGAACATACGGATACAGTGTTACACTGCAGAGCAGCCAGCTACAGGTAGATAATGATCTCTTTCCTGTTTAGGTATTGGGTTGTGAAGCGCGGTCATTGAACTGGAAAAAAACAAACAGCATGCAACTATGCTAGTTTTACTTTAGCATTTGCATGTTTAGTAATATTCATGAAAATCAAGCCAACCTAAATAAATGACCTCTTTCAAATGCAGGAATGTCTTCGAATGTGACCTGATTTATTTTGGGAAATATGGTGAGCCGTTACAAGAGCAGTGCATTCCACTGACAACATCCACATCCACTTACTACAAGGTTCTACCACCGGAGTTATTTAGTCTCCAGTATCACTCTGCATGATCAGAAATGTCAAATCTACACAGATACATACATATGCTCGACATAAAATGGAAATGAATCGTATCCACTCACCAGCCATTGTTGTAAGGAAGCAGGCTAATCCGTCAAAGGTTTTGTGTATGAGCGAGTCTCATAAAAATATTGCTGCTTTAACAGTGTCCCAGCTACAGGTCAATACGAATTCAATACTCTTCTTGTAAACAAACGAGGATTACTTTCACCGATTATGAAAGTTCAGGATGACCCAGCGTTGAGAAGCGGCTGCTGTTTGTCCAGTCCAGTTCATGGCATCGTGTTTGCGTCATTAGTCCACGCTGGGCGCTCTTTTTGGTGTGCGCGTGTCAGTCAAAGGAATGCATCCCATTTGACACATGAACATAAACAACAAGTGATACTTTTGAACAGCATAGCATATTTCTCTAACCTTAACAAGGTTTTAAATCCATTTAGCACTCCGTTAATTCAGAGATTTGAAAAAGCATGCCGTTTCTTCATACATTTGACACATCATTCCAGGGGAATGGATGGCCCATTCTGAAGGGTACTCTTACAGGCTAAAAGTTTGAGAGCAAGGTATACACCACACAGCAGCATCAAAACCAGAAGAATGTACAACACAATGACCCAGAAGCCATAGTTGAAGAGTCCTGAGAGACCAGAGGAGTCTTGGATGAGCAGGGGGAGAAACTAAGAAAACCCAGTCACTCTAAACAAATGGAAGTAAGGGGATCAAACACGTCAACATGTAGGATACAGTTTGTCATAAAATATCTCTATGAAGGGAGATGGTGCAGGTGCAGCCACTGATCCTAGTGAAGGGTTTGTTGATATTTGAATTCAACAGCCTTTAATCCCTCTCTGCCGTGTCCCTGAAACCTGTGTTGTTGGAATTGGCTGGACTTGTGAATAGCTTGGCTTCAGGCATTTTGTTTGTTTAGAGAGCTAGGACTGTGAATGACCACCATTTGGACGACACAAGAACAGCAAGGTGATGAGAATGTTGTCGAATTCAGTGAAAGGTTTAATGGATTATACTGTCAACATCAAAATGGTTCTTTAATAGAGTTTAAGACTCATCTAACAAGACCTTGAATTCGTTGAATTAAGATATCTTTAACTTTAACAACGTGTAAAAAAATACTTTCTTTTCTACACTATCTTTCTGCCTTTACACTGGCTCCCTGACCGGCAGAGATAGTCCCAGATAGCAACCACTCACACATGCGCTGACAGGTAAGTCAAGAGAAGATCTGCACCATATGGTTAAGTGTGTTGGTGTTTTTCATACTGCCGGTAACAAGGGTGCCATCAGGATATCATTTACCTTTGTGAAAAGGACTAGCTCAAAGGAGAGAGGGAGTCTCCCAAAATGGCCTTCCTCAGGGCAAGTTAAGAATTGAGAATTGTTGAGAATTGTTCAGTAACTAATGGATCAGAATTTAAACCAATATATGAGAAAAATAAAAACAAAGTTGAAAATAATTCTCTAATGAAGGGGAAACAAAAACAATGTGCTAGTCAGGTGCATCTGTCTATGTATTCCCAGTCACAATCTGTCACAGATTGATTTGTATATCAGCTGGCCAGCACAGACACACACACACACATACACACACACACACACACACACACACTCTCTCACCCAGGACTCGTGTCGACTGATATGAAGAGGACAAAGACAAGACAAACTCAGTTAGTTGCAACACATAGCACATAACAGGCAGCCTAAAGTTTTAGACACACGAGGTGAACTCAAGAAACAGAGATCTATGTGAAAAAATTGGCAGAGTTTCGCTTTAAGCACAGTGGTGGCACGGTGGTGTGGATATGTACATTTAGACAACACTATCTGAATCAAGATAGTAATTTATTCACATTGGCTACTGGACGTTTAGCACAGCTGAGCATATGGCAATACGTAAACCAACAGCAGTTATTTTTGTCCTGCAAATGCCTTTGTTCAGTCATAGCCTTTTTGCTGCAGCTCATTTACCCAACCTCGCACACACACACACACACACACACACGCACACTCTGTCTCTCTCTCTCTCTCTCTCTCTCTCTCTCTCTCTCTCTCTCTCTCTCTCTGTAACTAAAAATATCTCTCACCTGTAGAGACCGCACAAGCTGCCCAGATAGACCACTCAACTGCATCCTGAGAGAAATAAAGTAAGCATCAGCCAGGGCACATTATACTGTATGCACTCAGAGAGAGCACCAACAACAACAGTCAAGATTAAGGCGACTATGAAGACCGCACCAAATACTATAAGGTGGATTGGGATGCTGGGTTGCAGTGGGCCGTCATTTAAGTGAATGGCACCTACAATACAGTGAACAAATAATGTTGTCAAATCATAACTCATCCTCCGGCGATGCTACATGTATACTCTGATGCTGTAATGCAGAATAGACATATGTAGTACCCTGATTTGAGTTTTGAGAAAATCCCGGAAGGCTCATTAGGAAGATGACTATTACTACTGAGTTGAGGGTTTGTTAGATTTTTTGTTAATTACATTATTAGAAATATCTTGTTAAACTGTGATGTTGGTCAGTTTTTATGTCTTTGTCATACAGACAAAAGACTATATAAACATGTGACATCCTACAGTATATATGTCACTATGTTTCACAGAATTGCAGTCTTTGGTCCATCCTTAGACCCCTAAAGGAAGGGGTATGTTCCTCTGTGCACATTTGCGCGCGTTGAAGACGTGCGTCATTGACACGTGGTCTTAATTGTTGGGAGGCACACGACACCCTCCACATGCCGCATTGATGACACTATTCTCGTCACGCGCCGCGTGCAGGGGACACAGACGGAGGAGCATGCCACTTCCTTAACACTGCAGCATATGGAACCTTTCAAGAGAGTTCCATTATCAGCATCATAGTTGGCTCCACAAGACTTCCTTTTTAACATTCCATATGTTATCTTAATGCAGAGGAAGTAGATTGGGGCCCAAATAGAACGTTCAAGCATTGTTTTTGTTTTTATTGTTGAAAGGGTCTATAGAACTCTACAGTTCCGCCCACCGCCGATTCCGGAAGTAAGAATTCAATACAATTTCCCCATTGACAACTGGAGTTTAAGCCATAAAATCCATGTTAGCCATGGTAGACTTAAAACCAGCTATGACATGACTAAGCGATTGTATGGTCATATAGAATATAGAATTACTTGCTGCACACTGCCCCCCCCCCCCCCCCCCCTACATACACAGCACATTGTCTTCAGGATCTTCTCCAACACACATCCTCTACATACTTACAGCACACTGCCCCCACCTACACACTACACACACACACACACAGTCACTGCTCCACTCCCTCCCGCCCACACACACATCTTCACTGTCATCACTCACATACATCATACATACAGTACTCTGCTTGCAATAGTAAGTCCCTGCCCCCCCTACATACACAGCACATTATTTCATCAGGAAGCTTCTCCAACACACATCCCCAACATACTTACAGCACACTGCCCACACACACACTACACACACACACACACACAGTCACTGCTCCACTCCCCTCCCGCCCACACACACATCTTCACTGTCATCACTCACATACATCATACATACAGTACTCTGCTTGCAATAGTAAGTCCCTGCCCCCCCCCCCCCCCCCTACATACACAGCACATTATTTCATCAGGAAGCCCCAACATACTTACAGCACACTGCCCTCTCCCCACATACACAGCACACTATCCCATCTCCCCTGTCATCCCCCCAACACACACACCAAGACCCCTGGCAGTTGGGTTAGCCCCTTGAGCCGTGGATCTGCCCAAGGTTTCTTCCTTGGTAAGGGAGTTTTTCCTTGCCCCTGTTGCTCTTGGGTGCTCCTTTTTGGTGCCCCCCCCCCCCCCCCCATTAATGCGCAAATAGGCTGACACCAGACATAATTTCACTGCATTTCTTACTTCCAGTAACTATATGCATGTGACAATAAACTTCCTTGTATCCTTGTATCCTTGTATCCAAAAGTTCATGGGGTATCTATCTTGTATTGAGAAAACTGTGTTTTGTTTGAGATTTCACATTAAAGCACTACAGTCTGAGTGATGTGTGATTCCAGTGTTTTTCTCACCATGAAAGTTGAATTTACTCAATGGAAACTGTAGGAAGTTAGTCATCTTGTTAACTCTTAAAACACTGACAACACTGTGTTGTTTTTAACACATCTCTGTGTCCAGATAGGGACAACACATTTGTTTTAAGAGTGTACATTCAAAAGTAAGCATGTTAAACTATCGTTATGTTAGAATGTATAATTTGCGATGGCTGATGGGATGAGTAGTTCCGTCGCTCGGAAACTAAAATATGTACACAGTCTTGTAACTGTCTTTTTTTGTTTTTCTGTTTTTTTGCTCAACATGGATGTTGTATGCCTAAGTTTTTGCTAGACGTCGATTTGAGAAATGAATGGGAAACTTCTGGAAACTAAGCTCTCTCGGAGGAGGGGTGGGACTGTTGAGCTCTATTGAAATGCTGTGTAATGAGGGCTGAGCCAATGACAGCCTGTGTTTTCATTGAGGCAATGCTCCATGCCTCATGTGTCACAACATGTAGCGTAGCCTGCCCAGCCCCACTCAACTTCTTGAGTGATTAACTCATTCAGAAGGAGAGGAGGATTTAGCTGTCTTTTTTTAATTTAATTGAACCAAAGATTATCATATCTGTGATGGAGGAGATAGATAGCCATACAGACATACTCCAGAGTGATTACAACAAGCAGAATATGTACATTAAATGTATTCACACACTCTCGCTAACAAAGGCAGTCAACCACAACTGTTTAATGGAACATTTGTGCATGATGGATGAGACCGAGGGAGTGATGCCTTGAAGCAACATGGCAAATAATGCACTTAGATAGTTTGAAATAAAAAGATAACATAAAAAAACATAACATACTTGTACATCTGTCAGCACTGATTATTTTAACTCCCTATGAATGATAACAACACTGTTGTACACTAAATGATCAGATTTCTGTGTATGTCCTGTTATATGTGGAGAGTCCAGGTCTCCGTTGGAGGAGGGTTTTTGTACAGCTGACGAGCAGGAGGAGGACAGCACAGGTGAGCACCAGGGACAGGCAGAGGTCAGCCACACAGGTGAACCCAAACGCAAAGAGGTACAGTTTCTTCTGGCAATAGCCGTCCTTATTCAGAGGGTCGTAGTTTGGTGGGTATAAGGAGTAGATCCATTTGCTTCCTGAAATGTAAGAAGAAAGAACAGAGTATTCAGAGTATACAGTGCACCCAGAACGTTTTCAGACTCTCAAGTTTTCCACATTTTGTTATATTTCAGACTCATCTTGGATTCAATACAAAAAAAAATTTCTCATCAATCTACACACAATGCTCCAGTACTCCACGAAAAGAACTCAAGCGTCATAACAAAGCGTCTGAATACTTCTGTAAATGGATATTTCAGTCTTTTATTTTTTTAAAATAAATTAACAAAACACTCCAAACACCTGTTTTGTTCCACAACAAAACAGGTGTTTGGAGTGTTTTGATCATTTATTTTGGAGCATTGTGTGTAGATTGGTGAGGGGGGAAAAACAATTTTAAGATAAATCTGAAACATAACAAAATGTGGAAAACTTGAAAGGGTGAAAACTGAACTTTCTGGGTGCACTATATAAAGAGTGTTCTATATACTGCAAATGGGCTGTTAGATATTTTACTGTCCTGACTATATTGTGGAAGACAGAATACACAGAGGTATTTCTATGACAAGTTACTTCCTCTAATGTAACCCTCAAATTTGAAGCTGTTATTGTGTAATTTCCTGTGCATTTGCCTCGTAGATTATTTTTGAAATGGTGCCATGTGCATGTGCAATTTGCCCCCAAACCACCAGCATCCCTTGTGCTTATTGGTGCTCCTTCACTGTGATGTGGATGTGATGATAAGTGATTCATGTGATTTTTGTGATGTGATTCACTGCATTTCGTTGTCTCTGTACTTGTACTCTGCACAATGAAAATAAAGTTAAATCTAATCTAATGTGATTCAATAAAGAAGTCCGTTTTTAAACATCATAAGCTCTCTGTTTGTGTTGATATGTCTCCCTCTCTGCTTTTCCACACTCGACACTCTCCACACTCTTACCTGTAATAAGCCAGAACATTAGGAAGGTGTAGCAGATGATGCTGCATATGGAGCATAGCAAGTGGATCCCGCCTTCTTGTAATATGTTTTTGGTGTAGGCCAGCATCAGAGAAAGAAGGCCAGCCACCCCGGTCACTATGAGAAACACTGGAATGTTCCGTTGGATGGGGCAGTCATTCAGATGCATAGTGCCTGGGAGTTGGGAGTATTGGAATGATATCAATTATATTGATAGTATTATATTCAGTAGCAGTTTATGTTCTGATGTTTCTGTTATGTGTTCTTGCACACATGAGATGACTCATTTATTTCATTCTGCTCTTGTACTGTGCCTGAGTATATTAGTGTATGCCAGTGTGTGGAGATAAGGGAGATAAGGGGGAATATTATGATTTTGCAGTGTTTCGCTCTCCTGCATGGGTGCATTCCCTTTGTCAGTAACTAACTGTTACTGTCTATCAGATATATTGCCAGATTGCCAGAACTAATCAGGGTCTAATTCAGTGTGGGGCACACATGATGACCTACTCTATCTCCCATCAGCCTAGGGATACTTAAACCCTGACTGTTTCCTTGATTAATTAAAGCAGTTGGTGGATCTTTATGCAAAGTCATGCTATCTCTCCCTTAACTGCACGTCATTGTAACTGTTGCTGATTTTTCCTTGCCAGACTAGGCTTTCATCTGTGATATAAAAATGACCAACTAAGAGTATATGACTGTATAAGGTCACATCTATGATCTGTATTCATATGATCTAGCTTTAGAATTATCAAGCACATCATGTAAATGCATTTCTAATGGTGAAATCCTCAGTTTGGTTTCATTTTGAAAAGGCAAAAAATATGAACTTTTACTCCAAGTCCTTGATTCATGCAATAGTTCAAAATCTCTTTCTCTCTAATAGTCCTCCATCCAAATACACTGTTTGTATACAGATATAAACAAACATGACATGAAATACTTACCCATCCCTATGGCCATTATGAGTATCATCCATAGGATTATATTCACTACAACTGCAAAGTAGAAAGGCATTGCTTTTAGGGTTAATCTAATATTGATCAACATAAGCTATCTTTTTTGTTATACATGTTTTAAGTTGTTACCTATTGTTGCCATTAGAAATGGAGATCTTTGTGTCTGGTCCATCTTCCTCATTTAACGCTGTATGTGATTATCCTTATATCAAATTTCACCTGCAATTCACCATAATTCCCAAAACTTCACATGAAAATCTCCTTTGAAAAATCCTCCTTTTTTCCCCATTTAGGTAAATAATGTCTCTTCACCTGACACTAGCAGACCGTTGAAAATGCTGTTAAATGCTTTTACTGTCCAGGGTGCTGCATAACAGTTTGGCAGGCCACACAGTTTGCACCACGGCCCTCTTCCTTCTTTGTGGTTTGATGTGAAGAAAGCACTGTGCCTGTGCAACTTTGGCACAGTGGTAAAAGCTGTGTGACCATCAGTCAAAACTCTGTGACCATCTGATGTTGGCATCGGAGGTAACTAGATCTAGTCACTTAAAAGTTCTGGATGAAGTTTATTGACAGCAATCCATCAAATTTATATTCATGTTATATTAAATTCTAGTTTTGGCCATGCAAGACACAGTATGACTTCACATTAACATTGATTTATTTAGCAGACACTTTTTATTCAAAGGGACTTCAATTCTATTACAAGGGACTACACTGTCCCCGGAGCAACTTGGGGTTAAATGTCTTGCTCAAGGGCACAACAGTGGAAGCCGGGAATTGAACCCACAACGTTTCAGACTACTGTATGTTATCCCAGCACGTTAACCACAATGCTACCACTGCCCACCCGCAGACTGTCTGTGATCCTCTTCTTTACAATGAAAAGTCTGCGCTGCCAAGATCAGGGCTTGTGAAAATCAAAGCAAAAGTCAAAACACCGTAAATGAACACACACATACAAAAAAAAGCTTCACTGCTTCAGGACTCACAAAATAGGTGTTTGCATAACAAGTAAATCATAAACAACACAATGAAAATATAAATGCCGGTGGTGAACCAGAGAGTGACTAGGTACAGGATCCTGTCACAGTAATGCTTGGACTGGCGGGACTCAAAGTCAGGCAAGTATGCTCTGTACACAAAAACACTCCCTGCAGAAACAGCAAAAGAAAAACAATGTCAGTCATGAGTTTTTCTATTTTTAGAAATATAATATTTACATAATATACATTTAAAATCTAATTTGTGTTTGTTAATTTTGTGTTTTGTGTTGTTACTAAGTCAATGAATTTCTGCCACTCTGTCAATGTGTTCAATTCAATTTGTTCTCATTATGACCAGCAGTCATTTCTTTCTGTTTCTTTTCCCATATCAATTGATTATCTATCATAGTTTACAACCATAATTTAATTTCTTTTTACGTCATATTTACTCCATTCATGTTCAGAGTTCTGCTAACTCTGTGATTATAATCCAACTGTAGGCCTACACATAGCATTCTATCTCTCAATTGCTCTCTGATCCCTTTCCTCCTCTCTCTACAAGTCCCCAGCATGTCCACCCTTACCTACGATCAACCACACAAAGCAGAAGACATAGAGCACAAAGTTGCAGATGCGGCACAGCATGTTGGGGACATCTTTTGGGTCACGACAGTAGAAGAAGGGAAGCAGCTGGAGGGTCACAGAGGCGCTGCCCCCCACCACCAGGAAGATGGGCACCATGGGCTCCTTAGGACACTCATGGAAATGCCTGGCCCCTTTTTCAGAGAGAGAGAGAGAGAGAGAGAGATAGAGAGTGAGAGATAGAGAGAGAGAAAGAGAAATAGGATCAGAGGGATGGGAAATTGTTATGGAAAATTATATCCAGTCAAAGAATATAAAAATATATTAAAAGTGTGCTTGGTTCAGAGCTTACCCAAACCCATGATGACTATGGGGATGAGGCTGATAAGAATTCTAATTCTGCCTGTAGACAGATCATTAATTTAATCTCTAAAATGTAATCATGGTAACCAAACTGTTGATATCAATGATTTGTATACATTTAGATAAGTACCTGAGATCATGGATCCACCAACAAAAAGGATATCATGGACTTGACTCATTTTGCTGCATGTGATGTGTGATAGGCAGACATGAAAGAGAGATTTAGAATGTCATACAAAGTAGTTCGAACAGGCATGTGCAGAGGGGAAGGGGGGCACCTGCCCCTTTGTCCCTTATGTCCAAAGTGCCCTTTTGAGAAGACCTACCCGTGGCCTTTTACCAATTTACCAATTAGTACAATTAGCCTCAGGGACACTGGAAGTCAGGCAGAAGGTTATCTGTCAAGCTCATTATAGGCTAACTGCAATACACACACACACACACACAAACACATTATGAGTCCGAGCGCAAATGGTAAATATCTCAAATGTTGGGCTGTGCTTAAACAAAACATGCATCCCTCACCCTCAACACATGAGCACCACAGGGCTGTGTTTTAAGTCCACTGTTGTATTCCCTTTACACACATGACTGTACGGCAGTACATGACTCCAACATCATTGTCAAGTTTGCTGATGACACAGCAGTATAGTTGGCCTCATTTCTAAGAACAATGAGCAGGCTTACTTGAACGAGGTAAACAGACTTTCAAACCGGTGCCAACAACCTACTTCTAAATGTTAGACTAAGGAGATGTCTACAGATTTCAGGCGTGATCAGCAGAAAGTTACCACTCTAGATCAACGACTCTCAGGTGGACAGGGTAGAGAGTTTTAAATATCTTGGTTGTCATATTTCTAAAGATCTGACTTGGACCAAACATGTTGATGAACATGTGAGAAGGGCACGCCAGCATCTTTTTCACCTCAGATGCCTGAAGTACTTTAGGCTACCTCAGCAATTACTTAAGAACTTTACAGAGCCACCACTGAAAGTATTATCACTGGGTTAGTAGGCAAAGTAGGTTAATAACTAGATGCACGCATAGCGGTACAAAATATTCCGCTCAGTCCTGCACATTCTCTCCGCAAAAATAAATCACGCTTGTCAATTTGTCTCCATCCCCTACTCTTACCACTTCCGTGTATGTAAATGAGTGTGTGTGTGTTTTCTTTTGTGTATATAGTGCCTATAAAAAGTATTCATCCCCCTTGAATATTTCCCCCTTTATTGCTTTAATAAATGGATTCTTTGTCCAATTAATTTGCCTTTTTTTACAATATTTTGAGGATTGAGGTTCAAAACGAATCCGGAACAAAAAAACTGACCCATCTTATGCAGCGGTCATAAAAATGGATAGCTTATTTTGCATTATATCTTTTTAATTAATTAACATTACTACTACATGAATATGAGCTTTGTCAAAATGCAACACATTTCGAAACCTGTTGTGACGAGCATAAGTATGAATGAACTGGATTAATATGAACTAGAGGAACCACAAAGGGGGGCAAAATATGACCCTGCACATTCACTCCGCAAAAATAAATAACTCTTGTCAATTTGTCTCCATCTCCTACTCTATCCCCTACTCTTGCAACTTTTATGTGTGTAAATGAGTTTGTGCATTGTGTGTGTGTGTGTGTGTGTGTGTTTTTATGTGTATGTGTGTGCTCGCATGTGTTCGCGCATGTGTGTGTGTGTGTGTGTGTGTGTGTGCCTATGTGTAGCTGATATGTAGTTGACATAGTGCCTGAAGACCAAAATACGAAAATAATTGGGTCATCCTAGGCCCAACAGTTCTCGAGATATTCACAGAAAACTGTTTCCGGCCATCTACAGGCCGACTGGTGTCACTAAATTATGACTATTTACATTGTAGCTTCTCACTGAAGGCATCGAACTATGAATGAATGCAAAGTAATTTGGCCCACAGATGAATATTTGTCAAGTTATGGCTTGTTGAATATGGTATTAAATAAAAAAAAAATAGCAACTTTGAAGAAACTAGAATATAAGACATGTTTTCAGTTATTTCACACTTTTTTGTTATAATTCCACATGTGTTCATTAATAGTTTTGATGAATCTACAATGTAAATAGTCATGAAAATAAAGGAAACGCATTGAATGAGAAGGTGTGTCCAAACTTTTGGCCTGTACTATGCAAATTGTTATTGAATTATATTTACATTTATTCATTTAGCAGACAATTTTCAACCAAAGTGACTTATGTCAATTATATAACAAGGGACTATGGTGTAGATCACATAAAAGCAACCTTTTTTTCAAATCTAAAAAAAGACAACAATAGCAACATAACAGGCTACCTGAAGTCTATGTTTTTAGAAACAAGAATTTAACCAAGGTACATGCTTACCTGTGTGACACCTTGCCTGGATTAAGAGGGAAATATGTGTGGCTCCTGTTCTCATAAAGTGACAGTGAGAGGCTTTTGATTAGTAGCCTAAAATGGTATCAGACTGATTTCCTTCCTTTTCTCAGTGAAGCCCAACCCATTGCTGAACAATTGTCCTTTCCTGTTTATATGTTTATTTCTGTTATTTTCTGGGTTATTCTTCTATTTATTTTCTAGCTATGAGACGTTGATGATCTTTGATTTTGTAGGATATTTGTTGCAATATCACACTAACAAATACATATTCATAATGTATGAAATTAATATGATAAATGCTGGTAATTTCTTGCTTGTACTTTTAGTCTTAGCCTTGTATGCTCGGACATTTGCTATTGATAAGAAATTCAAGGCCAGACTAGCAAAAAAAAAAGCGCATCTACTAAAATTTCTTAAATACTTTGTGGAAAAGTCTTTATTTGTAATAACAGCTTCAACATATTTCCTGTACTATCTAATTATTTCTTTCTAAACCTGCCTCAAAACCAACGCTGATTGGCCGTTCGTTTGGCGAACGGCTCCAAATTTCAAATCGGAAAGATGCCAAACTGATCTGCTTAATGAAAAACAATTTGACACGTTCAATACGTATTTCCCTCGCTGTGTAACCATTGCAATGCTCAATAATCTTTTTTTAGAAAAAAAACGTCATATTTTAATCTCAGAAAGAAGATGAGTTCACTGTGGTATGGACTTGACAGGAAGGGACCGAGGAAAACAAGGGTTGGTGACAGCCTAAGCTACAAACACAGGATGTACGCTGTTTCTTCACAATTACTGTTGAACAAGTGTAGTATCTCTGTTCATGTTGCATAACACTGGACATTTTGAGCTGAAGAGGCACAAAAGCACGCTCAATGGTGTTTTATGCCCCCAACGTCGTCTTCCAGGCAGCGCTGCCACCGCTGACTTAAAGGCACATTATCCTAAACCTAACCCCAACTCTAACCCTAACCTTAACCCATGCCTAACCCTAGTGCCTTCCAGGCAACGCTGCCTTGAAGACAACGTTGGGGGCATAAAACACCAAGAAACCAAAGGCACAGGCCCCATGAGCATAGCTTTATAGCTGCCTGGCTTCACTAGTCATTAGCAGCATAACTCACATTAGGTAGCACCGAATTCTTTCTTTTTTTCCCCACCAACAGTATTCGGTGACCTCGAGCAACTTCATGCGGCCATTGACACACAAAAAAACACAATAATAAACAATCCGGAAGAATAAAACTCAGTACACACACATACCACAGTATAGCCTACACAACAAATCTTGTGTAATTTATGTTTAGCTTGCTGTTACTCTTTTCCATGTATCTCTTTACCTTGTTTGGTTATAGTGTGCACTGTGTGTATTTATAGCATGTGCAAGCCTGCAAGCTTCAAACAGTCAAACAGTCAAATAAGAAAGTTCAACTTCAGCTAGAGAATGTAAGAAACAATGTTATGTACAGTGGGCCTCATTCAGTTTCTCACTGAGGTCTCAGAAATTCTTCCCTAATGATAACTATAGTGACCAAGAGATTGTACAATTGACCGTTTGCAGCTTTCATCTTTTGCTCACCACCAGACATAATTCAAGGGCTAGTTAACGTCCATTTCATTAGCAATGGCCATAAAACAGATGTGCAAAGTGCAACAAAACAGCAAGCAAAACAATGGAAGATGATGTGTATTCGAGATTAGGGATGGGACGAGATGCCATGGGACGAGATGCTCACAGAGGTGAGGATTAGGTCACTCTCAGTGACACTGACTGCAGTCCAACTCACTCAAAGGAAAAGCTTACAGTATTCATCATTATCATTATTATTTCTGTAGTAGCCATATCATAAACATGTTGTCCTGTGCATGGATGTTGCATAGGCTATGCATTTCCTTAGTGACTAGTGAGGGGGAAGTCATGTATTATTCCACGCTGGTGCCTGTAGTATAATTTCCAGCAGTGATCTTGTGGGTGTTGAGGTCAAGCCAGAAGAATGAGAAGCATATCTGATGATGTGGGAAGTATCCGTGGGTGTGTATGTATGTATCAGTATCAGTATCAGTGTAAGTAGTGCACTGTGTATGTAGCACCACCACTCTCTCTCTCTCACTCTCTCTCTCTCTCTCTCACACTCTCTCTCTCTCTCTCTCTCTCTCTCTCTCTCACACACACACACACACACACACACACACACACACACACACACTTGTCTCTGCGTCTCATCGGTTTTCCCCACTCATACTGCACATTTTGTCCGATGCAGTAATACTATGGGGACATTTAATGAGCCAGAGAGTCACATAAAAGGACTTTCCACAGCAACACTTTACGGCATCTTAACATTACATATTCAAATAAAACTATAACATGTCTTGTAGCGAGAGTGAGGGTGCATATGAGATGTGATGTGATGTGATGCCTATATTCAACTTACCCATGGCCTATAGTGGGTGACAAGGAGACATGATTTGCCATATAAAAGGTCAGGTGGAGGCATCCATGGAATCCATTTAATGGTTATCTAGGTTAATTCATATGATTTATGTGGTACAATGTAAAATGTTCACTATACAATAAATTATAAAATCATCCACTATGAAAGCCAGTTATAAAGAAGCAGAAACAGATGGGGAACTAGCCTACTTGATGAGGTTGACTGCATGATGTGGTTCCAAGTCAGTTTTATTTATAAGAACACCAGTGTTTTCATTAGCACATGAGTTTAGTTGGTTATTGCTGGATATGTGACAACAAGAAAGTGGGCGTAGACGATGCCATCACTTATCTTCTACACAGGACACATTCCCACCTGGACAAGGGGAAAAGTGCTGTGAGAATCATGTTCTTTGATTTCTCAAGTGCTTTTAACACCATCCAGCCCCTCAGATTGGGAGACAAGCTCTTGCAGATGGGTGTGGACGCTCACCTGGTAACCTGGATTACAGATTACCTGACCGAGCGACCACAGTTCGTCAGACTGAAGAACTGTCTCTCTGACACTGTGATCTGCAGCACCGGAGCGCCACAGGGAACTGTGATCTCTCCAGTCCTGTTCACCCTGTACACATTCACCTGTTCACCCTGTACTGACTTCTGCTACAACACCGATCATGCCACATGCAGAAGTTTTCTGATGATACTGCAATTGTGGGGTGTATCAGGAACGGGCAGGAGGAGGAGTACAGGAGCCTGGTGGAGGACTTTGTGCAATGGTGCAAACTCAATCATCTTCAACTTAACACTTCAAAGACCAAGGAGATGGTGGTGGATTTCCGCAGGTCTAAGCCCACTCTGCTACCAGTCCACATTGATGGGGTCAATGTGGAGGTTGTTAGCACCTACAAGTATCTGGGTCTCCACCTGAACAATAAACTGGACTGGTCAGCCAACACTGATGCACTCTACAAGAAAGGGCAGAGCAGGCTGTACTTCCTGAGGAGGCTGCGGTCCTTCAATGTGTGCAGTAAGCTCCTCAGGATGTTCTACCAGTCTGGTGTTGCCAGCGTCCTCTTCTATGCAGTAGTATGCTGGGGAGGAAGCACAAGGAAGAAGGATGTGGGGCGAATTGACAGGCTGGTAAGGAAAGCTGGCTCTGTAGTGGGAGCTGAACTGGAGTGCATCACTTCACTATCTGACAAAAGGACCCTGAACAAACTGATCAACATCTTGGACAATGAGTGTCACCCACTCCACAGCACTATTGTTAAGCAGAAGAGCCTGATCAGCTGGAGACTTCGCTCACTGCCTTGCACAACTGACAGACTGAGAAAGTCATTTGTCCCCAGGGCCATTGAACTGTTCAATGCCTCACTTAAGGGAAGAGGAGAGATCGATTTCTCTGCATAGTCTGTCTGCCTGCCTCTTGACCCCCTCCATGTTTGGTACTGTCTGTCCACTAGCCACTTGTACCACTGTCTTTATGCCTCACTGTTTGCGTGCTATATTAGCACATTAGCACATATGCATCACCCCCCCCCCCCCCCCTCCATGCCACAGCCAAACTGTGGCCACACTTATACATTTTCTTAAATAGTTAAATATATAGATATATAGACTTTACTTTACTTTATTTCTGCATTGTTGAACTGTTGACTTACTCATTTGCACTATCACCATGACCACTATCACCATTGCACTACCACCATGACACTCATTCACACAGAGCACCTTAGAGCACCTTACCATACCTTACTATGCACAGAGAATCACAGGCTCAGTCCCTGCCTCAGTCATTGCAAGCGCCTCTGATTTATTAATCACCACTATGTGGATACTGTTTTAGAATTTATTTAGATTAAGTGTTAGTTAGTATAATTTGTGTTTTTGTAATTTGTATTTTAGTATATTTTTATATATTGTATTAAGTGTTAGTATAATTAGTATTTTAGTATATTTAGCATATTCTTTATCTTCTACTGTCCTTACTGCTTAGTTGTGTTTTTATATTATATACTTTAATTACTCTTTCTGCTGTTAAAGAATGTGTTTGTGCTGTATGTATGCTGCTGAGACCTTGAATTTCCCCTGGGGATCAATACAGTATCTATCTATCTATCTATCTATCTACAAGGCAGTACAAAGTGCAGTAACAAGAACAAAGAGGGAAGAAATGTGATTTCTCAATATCATTGCATTATAAAGGTCACTAACTGTAAAAAACAAAACTGAAACTTACATGTCCAAAAGCACAGACAATATTAAAAAAAAGAAAATATCAGCAGTAAAACGGAGCACAATCCTGTGGTTAAATTGGACATTACACTACACAAATGGCTTATCTAATACAATCTAACCAATCAATCTTATTTCAAGAGCAAAACATCTGGTTAACACTGTTACCTAGCACTTTTGTGTAAAATCATTTGTCCTAATTTAAGAAGAGTTTGACTTCTTTTAAGCCGTCTCATCCTGAAAACAAGCAAATTTGTCTGCCAGTGCTTTTCAAAGTCTTCCTAAATTAAGTCAAAATGATGTTTCGAAATAGTGCTAAGTCTCCTCATACTAAAAACAATCCCAAATAGATTGTTTCATCTTAATATAAGATTAGTTCAAATTTATTTTTGCAGTGTGGTTTACTGTATTTGTACCATATGGTCTACAGGTACTATTTTACTGTATAATCTACAGGCACTGCAGTTTAAGGCACTCCCATTGTCTTTTAAACGCTGCTACTGAGAGGTAGGATGTTTTTTATTACTCTGAACAGTCATACCAGGAAACAGGTCTTGGGGGGGATGTAGGAGTGGGAGGTGTGTTAGGTGTGTTACACTGCAAGCAATACTTGGACCATGTAGGAGGAACAGGCAGGACTTTCGAAGCCTCAACAGTCGACAATTTGTGCGAGGCCACTTTACCAGCCAGCGAATGTCGCACTGGCCTGACAGGAAAGGCTCTTTCTGTTTTGGATAGAGGGCAAGGGGTGACATTAATGGGATGGGGGAGCTGACCACTGTGTGTCCAAATGGGTGATGCACCACATTTCCTGCTCCCCTGATCTGATAATGCCGTTGAAACAACACAAGCAGGCTGGGCTGCTCGCTCAGCACCCCTGCCAAAGCTACACTGTGTGTTGCTGCTCTGTGCAGTGCAGCGGCTCTAAGTCTGTGGTTGTAAGGCAAAGCTTTTCCATTGTGTTTGTGTTTTGAAATGTTAAAATACTATCTTTTGAGTGTACTAACTCTTACAGAGGTGCAGCATGTCCCACAGCCCATGTTTTGGAAGCACAGGTTTAGGGTATGTAGGCTAAAAGCAGAGGAAGTATTAAGAGGTCACAACCTGCCTTTGGATGCTGGAGGTCTGTGAGACCAGTGGAATAATATAAGCACAGTGCTGTATGGCAATAGATGAGCATACTTCAAAACAGTGTCCTTTGCTTTTGAACCCTTGCAGGCCTGGTAGAGAGGGCTTGGTCTAGTATATGCCTATGGCATATAATTAGCACTTGGTTTACCTGATTCAATGTGCAAATGTTATCCTTGACTCCAATATTTATGTACCTTGTTGGAGGCAGTGATACTGATCACTTTCTAGAGGAAACTGCAAGGGCATACAGAAGTAACAAAGAGCACAAACTCACTTCATATTGTATAGACACTATGTGTCTATAACCAGGATTCATAGCAATGTCGAGAGAGATGTCATTTTTGCCACGTGTCATGAAGCAGTATTACATGAAAGTAATGTCAATTAGTTAAATCACATATAAATACTACCAGGATCTACTGCATTTGTTGTTACAAAGATGTCAAGTTTCACCCTTTTGCCAATCCATACAGAAGTTACGGTTAGACACTGAAATTATGTATTTCTTCATGAAGCATTGCATGTTTGTTTGTGCATGTGGCCAATCACTGTGGAGCTGGTGTGTTGTGCATAGGCCCAGAGTGTGTGCGTTTTGTTTCGATGTATTAGAAAATGTAACTGTATTTGACTGGAAAGACAAATGTAGAGTGTAATATTTAATGTATAGTAGTATAGGTATATATACTCTTGATCCCGTGAGGGAAATTTGGTCTCTGCATTTATCCCAATCCGTGATTTAGTGAAACACACTCAGCACACAGTGTGTAATGTAATGTGTGTGTGTGTGTGTGTGTGTGTGTGTGTGTGTTCATATGCGGTTCATCCTGGTAGCATTTTACAATGGACAACAAAGATGAAGGGTGTGACAAAACTTTATATTGGATCATACAGGAAATATATTGACATTATTTCCTCAAAGTCCTTGACTGATATGGTAAACACTTGAAAAAGACATGGAAAAAGCTATAGGCAAGCCTACAACTTGAGATGAGTGAGTTTAATGAGTATAGTATCACTCTAACAGTAATTTCTTAAAAGATGTATGGGTTCAAGTCACTTCATCATAATTAAGTCAGATATTGACAAATATTTTAGCTAATACAAAAGTTTCACCGCTGCACTTCATATAATTAATGGCATTGCTGTATATTTTAAGCAAAAGCATTACTAGGTGTTGCGATCTCTGACTTGAGTTCACCAGTAAGAAAGGAACAGACACTTTAGAGTTGGGAGATGCACGTTTTCAAGAGCATAAAACCTGCAAACTTGCTTTCCAGCATATATATATATATATATATGGTACTGAAAGATTAATTACTTAATAAAATTGAATAATGTTACTGTTGTGGACACATTTAGATTTTTATTGATACAAAGATATTCCTTGCTGGAGAAAATGACACACATGCATTAATCATAATGTTGTCCAATCAACAAGATTTTCCAGTTGTTAACAAGATATGTTACAGTGTAATTATACAAACAAATGGTACAGAGTATGTACATAATAAAAACCTTGTAGGGTCATACACCAACAAGACACAAATCAAGGCCATTCCTTCCTTTGAATTTTGGACTAATATTACACAACAGAGCACATTAGTTATAGCAGCAACTATCTCAGTCTTTTCAGTTTCTTAAGCAATAGTTGTAATGTATCCATAAAAATTACATCTGAATGGGTCAGTTATTGAAACTGTTAGTGTTCTGGATGATTCAGACAAAAATGTTATGGCAGGGCTTTGGTTTGGCTAAGTCTCGAACTACATTTAATCACCCCTTGACATTTCAATGACAGCAGGGTATAGGGTGCTTTCATGAACGAGGCAAAGAATTGAGTCTAGTTCCAGATGAGCGGAAAGGCATTTCAAGAATGTATAAGCAATTTAGAGACAAACCAAGACCACAACAGCGACACATCAATCATACAGACAAAATGAATTATGAGTGACATGAAGATGCCCATGGCTTGTTAGTGTCTCTGGCCTCTCTTATGTAGAGAGATCTCTTACATAGAACAGACTCCAGTTTGTCTTTGCAATCCATGACTGTGCGGTTTCAATCTGGTCCTCTTTAGTCATGAAGTTTGATCCTATATAACATTTGCACAAAAATTAAATAATTGCCAGCAATTAAAAAAAATAACACAATAAACTACAAAGCACAATTATCCATATAATAATCCACAAACTCTTGACATTATTGTTGATTTAAAACATTTGGGAACTTCTAATCTTACAAAGTGACTGTTGGACCAGATAGCATTTTTTTTTTCACAACACCACTCTAGCTGTTTAACAGTTGACTTTGTTTAGTCCATGCAGGCCAATGCCGATAGTCCACAAATGGAATTAATCTCAATGGGGTTTGACGGGAGTAGTAATCCTGATGTGGTTATGGGTCATACATGGCAAGCATGCTACATGTTGTATTGAACCAGTGAACAACATCTTTTTTTTTATTTTTTAAACGGTCTACAGAATATCTCAGAAACAGTGACTAACTCACTGCAAGGGTTTCTTATACCAGCTCAAACAGCAAATTACATAATTCATAATTGTGATAAACAGCAGCAGTGGCCTTTTGCACTTGATCCAACAGCCATTGTCTGCTTACTTTTGTTAAGGGGCTTGTAGTGAATGTGCAGAAAATTCAGAACATTCTTCCTTATAACACTGTTCTCAGTTCAGCTCGGGAGCCAACTTCTGGATGGTATCATAGATGCTCAGGCTGTTGCCAGTTTTCTTTGTTCTCTCTTAGTTCTTTGCTTTTATTTGCAAAGCACATTGAATTTCCTCTGTGTATGAAATGCACTATAAATAAACTTGCCTTGTATAATTTCTTAGCATACAAGTTTCTGTTGGCTACTCAGCCAACAGTTATAAATAAATAAATAGCAGTGCATTAAGACACCTTCAATTTAGATCAGAAGGACATACACAACCAAACTATATCTCACTAATTGTCTTTGGTTATAACATTTAGTATCTCTGGGTGCACACCTTACAGAGAACTCATATAAGTCAACTACTGTGTGCCATGTACAGTGTTCTTGGGACACGCTTACCGGTAATTCATGTACGGCAATATTTGCAAACAAATCCTGTGGAAAAAGGCACAAAATGCAAAAGCAAATGTGAAAGGATAACATATAGTGTCCTTGAGGAGCTAAGTACTCTTCATTTCACACCTTTCTGATTAACCTGCGGATGTCTCCTGCATCCTGTCCTACCTGACCTTTGACCTCTGACCTGACCACTGTCTTAACCTCAACTAATGCCCATAGTCCAGCACTCCCCCCGGGCCCAGACTCTCCCGCAGGCCCCGGAGCTGTTCCTCTCCCAGACGGATTTTGTCGTCCAGCTGCCTCTGCTCCACCAGGAGGGCGGCCTTCATCTTCACAAAGTGTTTGTAGTCGCGCAGTTGCTCCGGGGTGAGGCAGCCGCCCAGCACGCGCCCTACTGCCTCTTCCCGTCGGTCCACGTGCTCCTTCAGCTCCTGGGCTTCTCCCAGCTGCAGCAGCAGTTGCTGCTTTTTCTCCAGTAGGGGGAGCTGTGGACCAAAATATCCAGGTGAGCAATATGCAGCACAGCAGCAAGGAGGAATGCATTGATTATCAATGTGCAACATACAGTGAGAATGCTTTGATTATATTTGTAGAAGAAATAGTCAAGTCAAGTCAAGTTTATTTATATAGCGCATTCAGACTTGACTTGACTTGACTTGACTAGAAGAAAGAGGGAAAATCTCACTAACTGTCTTTGGTTATAACATTTAGTATCTCTGGGTGCACACCTTACAGAGAACTCATATAAAAGGCAACTGTGTGCCACGTACAGTGTTTTGGGGACGCGCCTATTCATGTATGGCAATATTTGCAAATAAATATATACTGTATGTCTTTTCCATCTTACCCTCTCGTGGTGGCCTGTCTCCACACCTAGGCAGTCTAGGGCACTCTCCACGCGCAGTAGCCTGCCTGAGAGTGACAGTCGCAGGCTCACCACCTTCTCCAGATCACCGATGAACATACGGAACTTGTCCACCTCATTGGGCTTACAAACGGTCATCACCAGAGCCTCGATCTCCTCTCCCAGCTGGACGTTGGCTCGGACGTCCTCCTGCAAGCCTCGCTGTGCCTCCAGCAGCACACTTAACTTCTTACGCAAACTCTCCATCAGCTGTCGCTGCAAAACAACCAGCACACAGAGAAATAATATTAACAAATAGTACAAGGTATTCTAGTTTGATACTTATGACTTTCAGTAAGTGAATGAATTCTTTTGATACCAATTCGATTTAGCAAATTTGTGATTTGGTCATATAGTTTAATAATAAACATTTGATCGCAAAAAAAATAAATAGATAATACAATGTATTTAACATTATTTAATAGCAAAAGACATTTAACAATGACAGAAAGTTTGCGCTAAGCATCACATGGACACAAAGGTTACAAGGCTAATGGAACCTCCAGCAGGATGGCTATGGCTATAGAAGATTCCAGGCTAAGCTGAAAGGGCAGACAGGTTTGTGCCAAAGACCCTAATTGGAAGTGAGTGTTAAATTATGACTTTAATGAAGGCCAGCGTTTTGACCCTGAGTATATTCATTAATAAGACTATATGACCCCCAAAAAATTATGTGAAGAGAGACTTTCACTTTTTCAGTTAACGATACAAAAGGATGAAATCAATTTGATTTTGAATCTTAATTAAGGGCTCCACAACACTTTACCATAAAAGTGTGATGATAGCATTGACGCATAATTTAAGACCTCCATTTTCAAATAAGTTTCTCAGCACATACATGCAAAGAAAATGCCCAACCTTTTTGCTAGGAGCAAAGCCACCCAGGAGAACGGAGAATGTCAAAATATCATGGAAGTTCAAGCATATTTCCCTTAACAGCCAAGAGCAAGATCTAGGGATCATGCACAACTCATAAGATCATCTTGTTTTTAGTCTTTGGAACCATTCTCTAAAAGAATATCTTGAGGGTGTTTTAGTGTCAAGAGTTGGAGAAGAGTTGGAGAGTTGTCAAGAGTTGAATAAAACAGGAAATCAGTAGATCACCTTCAATATCTCAGTACACATGAATGTATGAGACTTTGGCATTCAAAATCATGGAAGCACTGAGATCACAAAACTGACATCAGCTGTCATTTTGAAACAATAAATGTGGCTTTTGAAGCCCTTATTCAGATGCCTGACTCATCATGACCACATCTAGCTACTTTGTTTTAAAATTAACTATAGTGTAATTGTCACAGCCACACCAGGCTCCCCTCCAGCCACACCCACTGCTCACTCTCCTGAAGCTCGTTCACACTCCCCAGTCTACTAATGACCTGCACCTGTTCCCAATCAGCCTCACTCCCTACTTAAACCCCCGTCTCCCATCAGTCTTTGTCTGGCCTCGTCTTTGGCAACCACTCGTTCCTGTTCGGCGTGAAGAGGTTTTCCCCCAGAGACTCAGACTCCTACCTCTAAGTGCGCCTGAGTGTTACGTGCGAACTTTGTCGAGAGCTTGTTGATTCCTGTAGGCCTTTTGTGAGTATTGTTTGGACTCTTCGCTGTTGGTCACCTCCTGTACCTTGAAACTCCAGTGCTTCAGTAGTGTTTTTTCCCCCTGAGTGTTTTCTCCTTTGCCTGCCTTCCATTGGACTTACTAAACCCTGCCAGTTTGTGAAATAAACCCCTTGAACCCGATTCTCTGTTGTCTGAGCCTGTGTCGGTGACCGTAATATGGGAGAACTAAAATAGAAGGTGACTTTCTTGGCAAGAACACACTTTTTGGCCATTGGATAAGATTGTTGTGGGCATAGTATTTTTCATACATACATACTAACTATCTTTAGCAATGCAGAAATGATCCGCAACTGACTACATGGTATCAGATAGTTGAAGATACACAGTATCTTGCATTGGATAAACTTGTCTGCTAAATAAGATACCTATAACCATAGTGGCACTTCTGTCAGTTTGGACTGACGGCACAGCCCTTGTGGCCCTGATGAGCAGCCAACATCCTGGCACCAGATTATGGTTTATCCATTCTCAGACCACTGACATTAGGCACACTCATCACTGCTAATCGGGTACACCCCCAAGTCTTGTTATGTTAATGTAAATATGTACAAATGTATGGTAACGGTATGTAAACACTCATAATTTTGCATTTAACACCCTGAAATTATGCCTGTGCGCATATATATATAAACTCTGTAGATTTTGACTTGGCATGGAATGTACTGTAATATCTTCAGGTTTTCTTACTTTGTAGTTGAGCTCCTCATCTTCAATGTTGCTCATGTTCAGGGATGCGTTCATTTGGTTGAATAGCTGGGTATTAGCAGCAGACTTTCTGTAATATGTGGTGCCATGGGGCTGCATTCCATCTGAACTGGGCCCAGACAACCTGTAGTGTGGGAGGGTAATAAGGGATTAGACAGGACAGGCATTCCACACACTTTTTTATGCATCTGCAGGGCTCGGCATTAACGACTGCCTGGCTAATAGGTTAACACTCACAACTTAAAATGAATGCCGATGGTGACGATGGTTGGATTTCGCACAAGCTTATACCTGGTTGCCAAGCTGGCGACCACATTTGAAAGTTAAAGCAACACCAAAGAGTTTTTTGTACCTTAAAATAATGTTTCCAAAATTGTTTCAGTGGTTCATCAACTCGTAACAGGGTGAACGGCACTTCTGCATTCGCTTTGCGGCCCTCTATCGGCTATAACCGCACTATGTAAGTTTGCCAGATCGGGTAGCGGATCTGTAGTTCGATAGAATGAGACATAAGAAATTACAAATTTGACTTGCATGATGTCGCAATACATCATACTTTCATAA
The DNA here is from genome assembly GCF_018492685.1 of Alosa sapidissima. Taxonomy (NCBI): domain Eukaryota; kingdom Metazoa; phylum Chordata; class Actinopteri; order Clupeiformes; family Clupeidae; genus Alosa; species Alosa sapidissima. Next base: position 11,053,965 of record NC_055974.1, read on the forward strand.
AATCATGCAACATATTCTACCTTGTCTGTGGACATCGTTATTTGCAAAGCCGGAGCTGGATAAACAAATAGCGTGCGTGCGACATAGGAAAAGTTCTTTGGTGTTGCTTTAATGTCGGGACCTGGTCAGATACATTACTGTTTAACTTATAGTTACGTATAGATAAGGACCAACGCAAACCCTTTTTGAAGGGAATTTTAAAACATCTAATTTCCTACCCACTCTACCTACCTCTCAAGTGTGTCTCCACTGCGCTCCAGAGGAAGGTGTTCCGCTGGAGATGTCTTTGGACCCATCCTCGCCTCTACCTCTGGGGCCTCCGTCTGTGCAAGTGCATCCACGTCTGTCTCCAGCACAGTTATGGGGCATGCAAAGCATTGCATCTCCCCCTGGAGCTCTGGCTTTTTACAGTCCTCCAGAGTCTCCCCTTCAGACAGTTCATCGATGTCTGTCTCAATGGGGGCATCTGGTTCCTGTCTAGCAGGCTCAGTGCATGTTTTGGGGGGCTCCTGCTGCCTGTAGCATAGCTGTGGGGTACCAGACCCTCTTCTCTGTTGATGATGCTGCTGTTGCTGGGGCAACAGGTGGTCCATAGTGAGGTAAGACTCTGGCGTAAGCTCCCTTTCATAGGTGTTATTGTCCTTATGTATTGATGCACCAGGTGGCAGTCCTGGACTGCTGTCCCTGCTGAAGTGTTCCTGTGTTGCGCTGCAGTCCCACTCTGCAGTTCCCCTGTGTTTCCAAGATGCAGGCTTCAGGACTGTCGGCGGACTTTGATCTTCCTGCGTTCCAGCATCAAATAATCTGGTGAAAGTAGTTAATGTAAATGAATGAACATCACAATGTGACAACTAAGCAGCAACACTCTAACCATACCATTTTCCTTTGGCTTGGTAGAATAAAAATGTTGTTTGTATATGATAAGTAAAGTTTTGTGGTTTATTACTAAATAAAACATCTAACATTTATTTCAAATGTAACTTAGTTAAATGCTGTGTTTTGGGAATGTATGAGTTGTAAAGTTTAACATGGCTGTGTGAGAGATTATGTTGTGTATACAGTATCGTGGATATGGATACGTTAAGATTATGTTGTGTGTATATAGTAAGTTGGATATGAATACGTTGAGATTATGTTGAGATTATGTTGTGTATATGTCGGCCTTTACCGGGTGCACTGCTCAGGTGGAATAAACGGTGTGACTTTCTCCTTCGGGGCCGGGACCACTGGTCTGAAGGATCTTTGTGAGTGGTTGTTGCTGAACGGGGCTGGAGGAGGACGCTCCTGACAGGGATGGCAGCTGACTGGACCTTCCCTTGGCGGCAAACTGTACGCCCGTTGTCTGGTCACCTCAGGAGCGCTCAGGTGTGAGGAGGGGCTGACCTCTGGCTGGGAGTGCAGGGCTGAGGACAGGGCCGGAGTGGACGATGGGAAGAGACTGTGATGGGAAGCCCTCCGTCGATAGAACTGGTCCCATTTTGGAGGAGGAGGGCGAGGTGGGGGCGAAGCTTTCTGTTTGGGTAGAGTTAAGAAAGCTCTGCCTTCCTCCTCTTTTAAGACAGGCGATTTGGACATTCCTCCCCTATAAGAGGACCACTGATCCACACTGAGGTTGTTTTCAGACATCGCACGACTGCGAAGCGGTGAAGTAAAAAAGCAATCGGACTTGCTGCTAACAGGAACCCTGTTCCTCCTCTGCCCATGGTACCCCTGGTAAACAACACCATTTGCAAGCCTGTCCTGCCTGCACTGTGCGTAGTCCCTGAGAAAGGAAATACCTGGGTGAATACAGTGCATGTCTATCCCCTTTCCATTGTCTTGTTCTAGCGTGCTATACAAACTGTGTCCCCTCTCATTCTATCCCACACAAAAATATGTCCTCTATCCCCTGGGAGGCAATAAATATTTAGCTATGATTACAAGGGAGGAATTTTTATGGTAATTAGCAAATGCCCTGAATGCCTTCTCACGCAATATTTAGAAGAGGTCAAGCTCAGTTAACTCTGCTAGGACATTAATAACAGGACATGACCTCACCTCTCAGTCAAGCTGAACTTCCTGTTTAGTTTTGTTTGTTCCCGCTCACTAACAGGATATGCCTGTAGAAGAAATTTAACATGTTATTCAACCACAAACCTTGTACAGCAAGACATAGCAAATTCTAAAAGATTGACTGGTAGCCTGAGAGTCATGAAATCAGAAAATCCAGGTCAACAGGATATCGAAGGCAAAGAATTTGTCATAAAATATTCTAAAACTAGGACAAAGCATGCCATGGTGTGACCATATCCCTGGATACACAGCCAATATCTCTAGAGACCTTCAGTTTGGTGGAGGGATGGAGCATTGTCTAGGGATGAACCTACTGAACTTTATTGCAGATCCAGGATCCATGGCAAGATTGCATTACATGTTTTGACATTTTTGCTAATTTCTCAAGCAACAATGCATTCAACTTAATTACTTACTATGGCATTTGTTGTAAATATACAAAACGCATTTATAATATAGGTAGGTAGATAGATAGATAGATAGATAGATAGATAGAAAGATAAATACCAGTAGATAGAAAGATAAATAGATAGATAAACAGACAGACATATATCCTCACCTCTGGGGGAGTGTAGCTTCTCAGGGTGTATTGAGGCGGTGTACTCTGGGTGTATTGAGGCGGTGTAGTCTGGGTGTTTTGAGGCGGTGTAGTCTGGGTGTATTGAGGTGGTGTAGTCTGGGTGTATTGAGGTGGTGTACTCTGGGTGTTTGAGTGAACTGGAACACCCACTGGGTTAAAGGCAGAGCAAATGTTGTCAGAATCTGCATGGCCATTGGTTTGATAACAGTGGGATGGTTGCAGGGACTGACTATGGTGTGGTCTGTGGCGGTAGTCCTGAATCACAGGTTTTGCTGCAGAGTCACCGTAAAAACCGTGGTCACGCCACGGAGATTCACCTTCCATTTCCCACTTCTCTTCGTTGTATGTGTTTATGTGCTCTGGGTGTTTGTCAGTCAGCTGTAAACGGTCTATTTTACTGACAAGCTCTCTTTCCTTCGCCCATTCCCTCTGCAGAAGCTCTGATTGAATCTCTTTTTCTCTTTTTCTTTCTTGTTCTAGCTCCATCTCTCTTTCCATCTCTCTTAACTTCTCCAACTCCCTCACCTTCTCTCTGGCAGCCTCCCTCAGTTTCTCCAGATCATTTTCCTCGACACTATCACATGCTCTATCTCTTCCTCTATTCCTCTCTTGGCTTTCGTTTACAAATTGCCTTCTGTTATCCATTCGGTTCTCCCCAGTTGGTCTGTAAAGCCCATCCTGTTGGAGGCCTCCCTGGTAGGAGAACCTTCTGAAGGCTAGCTGAGATGACGGTCTAGCTGGATCCAGAGAAGACGTATTGGGCTGACACCACTGCCTCTCTGTTTTTTGCGGCGGCATGTTCATCCTTGAGAGATTTGAGACGGAATGACTTAGATTGCGGCTAGTCTCCTCAAAAAACTTCCTGCGGTCAGCGAACGGGAGGATGTCACTCTCAACTGTTCGGCTGGATGAGCGGCCAATAGGGGGTGGGTTTGTTCTCGGAGGTGCAGCGCTATGGCTTGGGGGTGACGGCACTTCCCCCTTTACCCGTCTCTTTTCAGCCAGATCCGTCTCAGGCTGGAGCTTGCTCCCTGGGGCCCAACGCCAACGCCGGGCCTTACTGGCACCGGTCACTTCCTCCTCCGTCTTCCTCCCATAATCCAGTTTAGGGGGCAGGTGCTCAACAATGCAGGCTGCGTCAAGCCCTGAAGGTCTTTGGTGACGAGGGGGAGACACTAACGGCTGGTGGGAGATGGCAGTGGGATGGCTGGAGGTTGAGACTAGTTGTTTGCTGAGCTGCTCTGAAGAAGGGAACTCCTCATGTCCCGAGTGGCTCACATGAGGGTTACCCGGATAATCTGATGGCTGTCTCTCTGATGATGGTATCAGAATGTCTCCTCTCTTGAGGGTTTCTTCTCTCTCTAGCAGGAAATCACTGCTCTCCTCCTCCTTTACGGTCTCTCCACAATCCAACAACCCAACAGGGCTTCGGCTCTTCTGCAGCTCCGCCTTCTTGCGTTGGATCTCATTGCGGAGGTTGGTAGCAAAGCGCTCGTTGCGACGGCGCGACTTTGACGACCGCAATTGCCTCGCGGCACTGGACTTTTGATATGGCTTCAGGATTTCTTCGACTTCATCTCGTTTTCCTCTATCCTTGTTTTCGTGGCATTCTTCCAGCATGGCATCCATACTGACAGCGGAACTAATAGGCTGAAATTGCTGTTCTAACGCAGGTGAGTAGGATGACGCTGATCTCGCAGAGCTGGGGAATCCATTCACCTGTTCACCTGGTACACTTACGGAGCGGCCCCAGACGTGCTGCGGGGGAACTGATGCATTCAGGACTTCTGTGTCTACACTTGGCTTCACCCACCTGGGGACATCACTAGACCCTGGTGTGGAACACCTGCTTTCACTCCACTTGTTTGTAGATATGGAATCTGGGCTACTAGGGTCTCCCTGCTCCACTGGTGGTGGCAAGAGTGGCTGTGACCACCTGCTATGGTCCAACAAAGGCCTGTCACTTTGATTGTCACAGAACTCAAGCAGTTGGACCTGGGGAGCTGGCAGATTCTCAGTGGGACTGTATTGGTGAGAGCCAAATAAATGGTTGTTCTCTGGCTTAAACTGGACATCTAGGGGGTTTTCAGTGACACTTCCTGCCGTTAGGCTCTCTGTTAATCGGGGCATTGGACTGGGTGCTCCCTTCTGCAGATTTTGAAGGTGATTCTCTTGGAAGTTGTTCTTGCTTTCTTCAACCTGACCCTGGTGTGCACAAGGTTCTGTGTCTGAGGTGATGATGTAGTATGGTTCTAAACTGCTACCTTTAGAATCCTTCCATCTTCCTATTTTTCCATTTTCAAAACCATTTCCTTCCTCAGAAATTGTGTGTCTTCGCTGCTGATCCTCCACCAGGCAGCTAGGTGGGGTAGGAATACCCACGGGGGCAGACGTGCAGCGTTTGTCTAATACCCCTGGCCGGGCTCTGGTGGCCCTGAAGCTGTCCTTTCTTGCCGGGGGCTGTGGGGGTCCTCTGTGCTCATCCTCGTAGCTGTACGACGAAGGCCTGGTCTTTGCCTCAGGCCTGAGAAAGGCCAACCTCGATTTGAGACTTCCAGGTTCTTCCTGCAGGTCTCCTGGACCACTGGCCGAGGAGGGTGGTCGCAGCTCTGAGCGGCCTGGACCCAGGCCCTGCAGGATATTGTCCATTGAGCTGGAAACGTCAGGTCTCAGGGACACTGTATAGTCTGAAGTGTTAGAACTGGCAGAAAAGGAACTGTAGGCGGAATCTCTCTTGTTGTTGAAAATAGCTGGGTCGACCGGTGACAGTTGGCTATCAAAGTAACTCTGGCTGGGTGGGGGCGGGGTCTCGAGACTCTCCATGCTGCCCCCTGAATTGCTGTGGTGTCGTGAGAGAGGCCTCCACTGCATAGACAGATCACTGTAGACAAGAGAGAAAAAGATGCACAAAGAGAAATAGCTGTGTTCAAATGTGTAAATGGTTCCACAAAACAGTTTCTCTGCATCATGCTAAAATCCTCACACTACAACACAACAGTGACATATCAAGATATTCCTAAAAAGACACAGAATTGAGATATATAATAATAATAATAATAATAATAATAATAATACATAATAATATTGTATGAAAACTTTATGGAAAGTTCTCATAAGCCATTCCGACAGTGTATCTGTTCAAAGGCTTGGACCAGGAAGAGAGGAAATGAGGTCTTCCACATGGGAAATCACCAAAATTCCCTACCCAGCCCTCGACTCTGACCATCACAGGACATGACCCATGTGAATGCATTCCACTGGAGGTGAGACAGCCTGTTAGGACAGCCTTTTATGGGCATCAGATATTTAGTTACAGGTAAACTCTGTAATGGAATCTACAGTACAACACTGAGTCACTGGACACTTCAAGGTTTCAGTTAAAAGTTAACATCTACAGACAAACTACTTGACAATGGACCTTGTCTTTTGGATAGTATACAGAAGGGGACTTTTAGGAAAATATCAATGAGCAGACCAATTTGTAATCTCCTGGGTTTGGCAGTTCCAGATGGTCTCTAATTCACCACCAGACAATAAGTTATCAGTTCCATTGTTGCAGTGGTGTAGTCTACGTGATATGCAGGACTACACAGTATACCCACCTCAAAAGCATCACCATCTCAGTATACCCACTTGGGTAAGGATAGGTATTAACATTTTGGGTTGATCACAGTATACCCACTACAGCTAACTAGACTGCATCACAGTATACCCACTACAGCTAACTAGACTATACCCCTGCTTTATTCCAAATATAAAAATGATGGTATGTATATCAGAATCAAATCGGCTGTAACTGTGGTGTGGTACTCTTGGTTCCCATGCGAAGCAATTGAACTCTAAGTGTCATTATCCACTGTGGCTGTGCTGTCTGTACATTATACTATGTTTCCATTGTATTTTTTGGCATTGTCCCAAAACAGGGGGCTAAGATGAGCCTGGTTCCATACTTTTTCTTTTTTTTTTACTTTCTCATGCCAGAGTAATACAAGCAGACGGACAGACGGACAGCCTTTCCTTCCTTTTTCCTTTCAGAAAAACGTTTTCCTCCAATCAAACAAATCTAAAAGTTCGGACGCTTCTAAAATCGCTAACCTTTTTGTGTTTCTCTGCTAATTTTGCTGGTGATCTAACAAAGAATGCATGAATCAATGTCTGAAAATAACAACAGTGTCCTCAGACTACAATGTTGATATTGGATGTGAGGTCATGGGCTTCCTGCTGATTGTTTCATTATGGAAACACCACAAACACAATGATGTGGTGCATGTGGAAAAATGGTAGCCACCACGATCCGACAAGGCTGCCTCTTTCACGTCCTCCTACTTCTTGTGGGCTCAGGCCATGGCTAATGTCAGTCCACTGCCAAATGTTTTCCCGTAGGGCGACTGTGTGTTTGTGTGTGTTTTTTTTACCCACCTATTATTGTTGCTGGAATGCCAAAGTGTGGGGAAGTGGGCAGGGTGGAGCTGCATGTCCGAAGGGCTAGTGGAAGTGCCAGTCACACTCAGGGGCTCTGCCTGCTTGGCCAGATGCCACGAGTGGGGCCTACGGCAAGGCACACTGCGTCTGCGATCACGCACAAACAAACACACACACACACACACACGCACACACACACACATAACCCATAACACACACACACACGCGCACACACACACACATAAGAGTTCATGGAAACGACAACAATCAAGAACAAGGTTAAAACAACATGAGCGCAACTGAAAACCAATCAAACAGTCTCATAAAAACTCAGAACAAACATAATGGTTGCTGATAGTTAATCAGAATGTGCAACAGGTGCAACACCTCTTTCTTGAATGGTGTAACAAAAACATAGATCACAATCTAGACCCAGCCATAACCCATACGTTTGTAAATGCCAGTACTGCAATTCACTGCTGAAAAATCTAATGATTAGACCACAAAAAAAGAAATAACCGAAATATAACCAGCATTTGCTTCAACACACAAAGGTGTAAAGTATAGAGAAGAGTTTAGCATAGCTATACTTAAATTGTATTTTATATAACTCTATTTATTTATTTAGACTTATGTGGTCTCAGTTATGCTTCTAAGGGTTTTTGGTTCACCTGGGAAGACACTGCATACAAGAGGACTATTTAACAGCAGAAAAGCTGATGAATATCACTGTTCAAAAGCACACCAAGGAAATAGACTAATCATCAATAATCCCACAGATATTATATTAAAAGTTGTCAAACTGTAAACATTGTTATTGAGTTCAAAAGACTACCTGAATGATACGTTCTAAGTAAGCATGTCAATAGAGATGTCTCCTTTTGATAGTTTCTCTCTTTAACTTTCTCTTTATTTCCACTACCCAGGCTAAATGGAATTGTTTATCTTAAAACATCTCCATGAGACAAAAGTGGAGGAAAAGGATAAAGAAATGTTAAACGTTTGCAGCAGAGTCCAACGCAAAGAGCACCTACTCACAGGGATTCATGCTTCTCCTGTCATGCACTGCGCTGAGCCAAGTGATCGCATGAGCTCTGCTTCAGAGAAAAATCCATCTGCCAATTCCCAATTCAAGTCAGTAGATATCCAAATCTGTTGCTTATCTTCAAGAGATATTTGAATTCTGGATAATCCCTAATCAGGCTCAGAGGTGAATTCAATCACTTTCTTAGTCAGTTTTTTAGGCACAAGCCCTGTATTTGACAGTACATGCTGTTAAAGCCTTGAGCAGGAATACATACAGAGCAGCTGAGCTTGGTTACCGCAGCTGAGACTAACTGTCATCTCTCTAAAATGAACCAGCAAATTAACCTACAAGCCCCCCCAACCATCCCCAGTCTACTTATTTCAGAGACCAAACACTAAGGTCTCTACCTCCCACCCCTTTACATCTCTCTCTTTCTCTCTCTCTGCATCTCTCTCTCTCTCTCTCTCTGTAATGCCATTAGAGAGACAGGAAGTGGAGCTCAGATGGAGAGGAAACTGTTTGTATGAGATAAAGACACAAGCTGCTGCTAAAATAATACCCTGAGTTCGTTCTTATTATTGTTTGAACAAAGAGAATAAAAAAATGCAAAGGGGCACTTCCTGCCTCTCTCTTAAACACCCATCAAGTTTGACCCAGGGTATGTGGATTGGGAGTGGAAAATAAATAGCAGATGAAAATTGAGTTTTGGTGGTGTACATTTTGTTATGGAAATAAACATTTTCATATTCTATATACAGTATGTTGTGTTGACCGTGCATCAAGATTAAACTGACTGTACAGATTCCAACTCCATTCAGTGTGTAAGAGAATCCAATTCAATTTCAATTCCGTTTTATTTACTTATTTATTTATAACACCATAATGTAAGGACATTTCTCAAGGTACTCTACAGACCCCAGCTTGAACATGAACTTTGATGTCCCTAGAGCAGGCAGTAACGTGATGGGGGCAGAAAAAGAAACCTTTCAGGAAACCTTGTATAGTGTACAGTAGTTTTTCTTGGTGTTTTATGCCCCCAACGCAGCGCTGCCTGGAAGGCGCTATGGTTAGGCACGGGTTAAGTTTAGGATAAGGTGCCTTTAAGTCGACGGTGGCAGCGCTGCCTGGAAGACAACGTTAGGGGCATAAAACACCATTGAGCGTACAGTAGTACAGTAGTAGGCATCCTACAATTAGACATCTGCAGACTATTCATTGATCAGGCACCATATTTTTATCAACTCTGTTACAGTGCGAGAGTAGGCCACGTAACATGCAACTTTTTTTTTAATATAAACAGTCAGACAGCGCCAATTTTGCCATGTGGACCACTGAATACAAATTCAGCAAAATGTAGTCTATTCAAAACAAACCCTGTAATTTATGGCAGTGTACAACCGCCTAGCAGTTTTCCCATAGTCCACACACTTTTGTTCAGCATTCGATTTCCTGTCCCTGACACAAGGCCACCCTACAGCGACAACCACACACACATTTTTCTTATTAATTGTTTTTTACAAATAGCAATGATCGAATCTACCACTCTCTACACACAACATACACACGACATATGTAAATGGAGGGGGGGTCGCTCAAAAGGATGCCTCAAAGAGTGTGTGTGGACTATGCAATAACTGATTAGAAGGTTTTGAGGACTTGATGCTGATCACATGTTCTCCAGGTCTCTTGTGACCTCTGTAATGAGGCCCTTTAGGATGCTTGAAACTGCCCAAACATGTGACACACCAGCACATCACAAACCACTGGACTTCTGCGGTACTCTCCTCAGCTGTCTTTCGGAGATACCATCAGGCAAAACAAACAGTAGTTTGAAATACAGACTAAATAATGACTGCAAATTTAAGATAAGTCTCTGTCACAAATGGAGTGGATGGTTAAATGATGAAACAACCAATTTGAGAATGTCTAAATAAAAACAAAGATATAACCAGACTGGTCTGATGCTTACGATAGAAAAAAAACAGTCTCCCAAAATCTGTGAGTATGTATGTATACATGGATGTGTATGTGCAAAAATTTGCAGAAAAAATGTAAGAGAAGGGAAGTATGGTCACCTGTCAAGCTATACCCATTCCAACACCATATCCTCCAATCACATACACATGACACATACAAACATACACACACCATTATGTTTCGAGCCACAATCAAGCAATCTGTTTGTTTTGGGTTGCCTGTTTCCCATAAACAGCCGCACGGCTGCATTCCAGTCAATCAGCACAGTGGCTGTGGTCCATCAGACTCTTGAGCCGGCCAGACAAATCCTGCCTGATGCACGGTCCTCTGCAGCAGCACAATGCCTTGTTGTGTCTCTGTTATCACCCCCCCCCCTCTTAATCTCCCGCTTTCTTTTAAGTGGACAGTGATAGCTTAGTGTTCTCAAAGGTTTCTCTCCAGACAAAACTTCAACCTCAAAATCAATTAACAATCTAAAAATGGTCAAGACGACAATCTTTCAATGGTCAGTTTTGTCACTCAAACTACTTGAGTCATGTAGCTCATTTGCTTCCAAAGCAACCATCCCTAACTCTTTTAAGATGCAGTCAGCGATCGCGCATAACGTTTATGTTTATATTTAAATTTCTTAGCAGACGTTTTTGTCCGAAGCAACAAACAATATATTCTAATCAGGGAATAAACAAAACACACCAGAGAGGTAGCTCACCCCTCCCTTCTGTATTCCCAGAGAAACTCCACACAGTGTGTTGTTTTTGTTTGGGGGACAGGCTGCCCCCACTTTGTTTGTTTCCAGTTTTCAGAGCCTGAGCTGCCTACAGAGAGCCGGTTGAGCTAGTGGATCATGAGGACATGTTTGCTGATTGTGACGGAAAATATTATGGGCTTGAAATTGCATACGATCACTGACCTCACCTTTAAACTATCCAATAGTTGTTCTGTACTAAGCATGTCCGAGTTGTGAGAAAAGGCACCAGATTTCAGAACATAAAGTTGAACTTGCATGTGTACAGGTGAAATATAAAAAACACATATGTACAGGAAAATTATGTAAACGCATTCGAGTGAACAAAGCTGCAAACATTCCAACAAAAGAAAACAACATTTACTGCACACATATACACCATCCCATACAGAATACAGAACATTTGTTATGGTGTTATTTGTCGAGTAATGGGAAATGTTTGATTTATTCTCCTTGAGGGGAAGTCCTACACACAAAAGGAGACGCAGCTAAAGAGGAAGAAAGGAACCCAGAGAGAATGCAGCTATAGAGAGGAAGTGTCTTGGAATGTCAGGAATTTGCATTGTTTTCCTATGGGTGAGAGAGCCTTTGTTTTCCCCATTCCCTGGCACAGCGGGGACAGGGTGGAGAGGTGAACAGAGAGCACGGGGTTACTGTGAGAAGCTGTAGGATGAGCTACAATCATACATCGCTTCCCTAAAGTAACGTGAACTAGTGGAAGCCTCCTATGACATTTTGGACACCGTGTGGTCACTGTTCAGTGGCATAGTCTAGTCCGCTGAGATGGACTAGGACCATCACCTTTAACAGTGACTAGTATTCTCCTCAAGAGTTATATATTCATATTCAAATGCAACATCTAATATAGGTGCTTACAATATTTCACCTATATGTGTGCAACCATGTATTGACATTTGCCCACACATTTGCCATGATAAGGGCTTAGAACCAGAGGGGCGTAAGCATTTCACCAACTTTCCAGGAGGGCAAAAACAACACCAATTGGTTCAGTGTGTTCAGTGTTCAAGTCCTTTGTTTTTTCACTAAAAACTCTAAAATTACTTTTTAAATGATTTTGTCTGTTTGGCAGAGCTGATGAAGAGCTTTCATTTGATGTATAAATCTCAATTTTGTCAAAAATGTCACTTTCGCCCCTCTGGTTCTCACCCCTACAGTATACTCTTTCACCAGATGAGTCACAGGAGCTACAGGCTGCTCTTTCAAACACTGGTGGTTTATGTGGGTATAGGGAGCACACATTATTATTATTATTATTTTTTTTTTACCAAACAATATTTTGTCAATAGCCCATTGTGCGTCCAGTTCCAACTCAAATAAAGCAAAGCTAACATTCTGGACGGGGCAGACACGCTTCCTCCTTCTTCACGTGGCTTTCCTGTATATCGCAGCTCTTCCTCCTGAAACACTTCTGAATACAGTCACACACAGCGACACGCACAGCAACACACAAACAAACACCCACAGTACGGTCAGTCCATGTGAAACACTTTGTCTGGCTAAGACTCAGACTTGCCAGCACATTGAGTGAGGCATCCAACAGCCTGCCTGCCGCACATGTGTGTGTCACAGAGGAAGACTCACAGGGCAGAGCAGGAAGTGTGAAACAGAGGCTCAGAATTTCCCTGTGCTCTCCACCTAACTGGGATGAGAATAGCAAAGAGGGCGGTGAGCAACGCTCCCCTTCAGTGTCAGCGGCGACATAGCCAGTCAAGTGCCAAACAAAACACTCCCATTCTCCCTCGCAAGGTGTGCATTAGATACGTTTCTTGTGCTCACCAGAAACTTAGAATATTCTTTTTTTTTTGCACGTCTCTTTAATGGCTCCGTAAAAAAAATGTAAATGTGTGACTGACAATGTATTTACAGAGAAGGGGACTGAAGATGCGTCTCAAACACGACCAAGGAATGACCCTGCAATATCTGAAGAATAAACAGAACCTAACAATTCCATCTCTCTCTCTCTCTCTCTTTCTTTCGACACACTGTGGGTTGTGCAAAGAAAAGGACACATGGGGTTTTCACCACTATGTTCAATTTAAGTAAACAATGTGCTATGTGCACAAAACCACCTCAGCCAAGTGAGCGCCCCATTTTCGTTTAACAAAGAACAGCAGTTCATCTGTGGTCAGGGATTCCCTTATGAGTGCTTCTGGAACATTCTGTTACGAGAACTCCTATAAGTGTTCCAGTTGGACTATGAAGCAAGAATGAATGAGATGGTCTCAGTGATGTCATATGTGAAGTGAAAAGTGAAAGGGCAGAGTTTGTATGCCTGGGTAACAGGTGTCAGGCTTTCAGCATTGAAAGAGTGGCAATGAGGTTGAAATGATTTGCCATTTAATTAGTCACCCCATGCTAAACAAGTACAGGACAGATCAGGTTGTCCGTGAAAGCCTTAACTAAACCACGCTTACAGTATGAAAACAGGGATTTTCTACATTAATTAACTGTATTCCCATCAGATTAAGGTGGCCAGTTCCAATGACGTGTCATGGAAGTTGAGGAACTTGTGAGGGTTTGAACCATGGCCTGGCTTGACATTGCATATTCACTTTTATTTATACAGATTTACAACCTAATAATATATTTAATATTGAGTCTTTTAGGTTTCCTCATACATTTTTTGAAGTTGTCTTGTACGAGTCCCACCATATTTGGACTTTTGTTAAAGTGGCTGCTGTTGTCCAACACTGACATTCTCCAATTTCAGTTGTTGCATATTTTGATAGCTTCTTATCATTATAAAAACAATGTTTAAGGAAAGCAGTAGCCACAACTGAACTGCTGCAGATATCAGTAGCTAGGGAGAGGGAGAAACACAGAATAGGAGCAAGCAAGTAGTCAGAAGAGGTAGCAATGCAGTGACTAGGATTGAGGCACATTCACTGGGAAACCCCCTCTAACTGTTGAGAGAGAATTCCAGAAGGAATTTGTTGCACACTGATCTCAGCTGATAGGGACTTCAACCTAAATACAAGAAAAGCAGACATTCGCCCACACTCAATTCCTGACACTCCTATTATGCAAACAGACAGGGAATTGTGAGACAACTCAGTCTGAACAATAGGTGGTGTTAGATCCCTGAATAAAATCAGATAGACGAATGACACAAGCCGTTTTGTATCACTGCTGAGCAATTTCCTCTTCAAATACAGAGATCTTGGTGTGATTATAGTGAACCGTAATTCTTTTTCTTGTTATAGTTTTCCTTTTTCAGACTGCTGTTTCTAGCAGTTTGACTAAATACCATTTGCAGATGTCATTTTCAAACTCCCCCAGTCACCAGTGAAAAACATCCACATTACCCAACCTCTGAGCATCCAATCATTTAACTCAAATGTACCTAATCAAAGCATCCACCTGCAGGGTGTGAGGGCCAAGTTTACCTTTTTCTGGCAGTGAGGAATAAGAAACAACAAAACTCTCAACTGAAAAGTGGAAGAATATAATGATGCATCATTATCTTTCCAGGTTTTTGAGGTGTTTTGTATGCAAACAGTTTTTATAATATCCTCAGATCTTATATTGATCGTATGGTCATGTGCAGGAGAGACAAGTGTCCTTCTCAAAGGTCACTCAGTTGTAAAGCCTACATTTTTTTCCAGAAAAAGCAACTAAGTGATGCTACTGTTACACCAATGGTGCTATATCATTTCTGTAACTATCAGTGTATGTAACCTGAAATGTGGGTGGGTGCAATAGTGGTGGTAAGTGAGATTCCCCCTTCACTGTAAAGCGCTTTGGGTACCTTGAAAAGCACTATATAAATGCAATGTGTTGCTGTTGTTGTTGAAATGCTTTACATGTGAGTTTAGATTAATTGTACCTGCGGACGATGATCTTGAGAGTGCGGTAGGAGCCCTTGATAAGGATAAGTGCCTCCTGACGTGATCCGTAAAGCGGAGAGCCATTGATGTTGATCAGCTCATCTCCCACTCTCAGCTTCTTGGTCTGGGCTGCCTTACCTCCATCCTCTATCTATACACAGAGAGAACATATACACCATTAGCCTGACCAACATACAGTACAGCAGGCACACACATACACATACACACGCACACACACACACACATACACACGCTCACACACTAACAGTCATTAACATCAATATATCAAATAAATGACAAACACACAGGAAGAAAAGCTAGACAAAGGAAAAAGAAAAACAGGAAAAAAAAACATTTTTTGACCATCTGGTTTAACCAAGTGCTGAAGGCCAATGATACTGTTTCCTCTTCTTTTTTCAGCATACCAATGACATGATTGACAGAACTCCAACAAGGACACTATATATTGAAATATGCAGATGGTTTAGTTCTGCAATGACTGATCTCAAAACACCAGACTTGGGGGTTTGTAATTTTACTGTGAGTAACTGATTTGTCAAAACAATTCCAGAAATGGAACACTGCAAGCAACTGTGCACCATCCTTGAAAACAATGTTGCCTGTTTCACTGGCATTGTTAAGAGCAGAGCCTTGGTAACTCTGGGCCAAATTAACAATTAAGCCTTCTTATACGGTCTCCGATTCAAGAAATTGGTAAATACTCTGTCTTATCGCCTGTTTACAAGACAAAATGTTGTGAGTATACCGATAATGCTTGTGGTGAGGTCGCACCATTTATTTTTATACTGGTGACAGAAGTCCCCTACAATGAAGTGGTTTAAGATTATCCTAACAGGTACCAAGAGAGCACTTTATAAGTGCAATCACTAATTCATTCATGCCAACATGCAGATACATTCAAATTTTGCTCTTTCGTGAAGCTGGAAGCTCACAAAAGGGTTAAGCATGTAGCAAAGAGCTTAGCACGCACACACACACACAGTCACACACACACACACACACACACACACACACACACGTTCACGACTCACAGTCATGAACATCAATAAATCTGAATGACATACCCCAGACACAAACAGCAGTGTTCAACGACTAAATAAATAAATAAATAACAGTGCCAGCACAGCTGCAGAGATAAATGGCATTCTTGCACAGCTGGGAATTGTCTGACCCTTGCTGTGTGTTACTGAGTGTGCACGAGTTAGAGAAACACTTTTCACATTTTTAGCCTTCATGGCCAACATTACTTTCCCATGAACAGGCTCTCTCCCTCCAAAGTCTTCTCAGTAAACATTTCTTTATGCATGAGATCTATCTTGCTCTTTCATGTTGAATATCACAGGTGCTGCGGCAGCTTTAAAAAGAACTACTTGGCCTCACTATAAACACGGAAAGAGTGGCCAATCGAAGCAGCGTAAAATGAACCGTATGGCACCTCCTTTGCCAGTCTCTCCTTTAGGAATGCATGTAATGGAAACATAATTCACACTTTATGATTTAACTTCTGCAGGATACACAGCCCCCTGTGTGTGTGTGTGTGTGTGTCTGCTTCCATTAATGTTAGGATATCCAAACTTGCTTTGTGTCAAGATTCAAATAAGATTATTACAACATATGTGTGTACACTGTCAAATCAAGACCTTAAGATATTCTTCACCTTTCTATCATTTTCTACAGCTTCAGAAAATACATCAAATCCATGCACAGCATATTATATGAGCAGATGTTAATCTGTGTTAGTGACATAGAGGCTTTAAATAGCAATTCATTTAATATAGAATAATGAAACATTGTAGGTGAAATAGAGTAAAAACAATGAATAATCATCATCATGATTAATCATTTTAGTTCATTACACACAAAGCACATTACATTGTACCACTACTGTGCCAAAGGCAATTAGTCTAATGCCTATAATGCAGTCAAAAATCTCCTTACCTCTTCTTTTAAAACCCCAAAAAAAGCACTTAAAAAGAGAGAAAAGACAGAAATGAGAGAATAAAACAAAAGACTGAAAGTACAACTGCTTTATCCAAGTGTCTCCTCTTTTAATTATTGAGCATCTTTTTAAGCTGCCTGAAATATCTGATGTCATGCCACACCATCCAAAATACTGTAGCCACCTCGCCTGTATGCATGTAGCCCCCATACACACACACACACGATCACACCCTCCCCACACAAAACCCTTTTTTACATCCCAGCACAGCCCTGTGCGTAGATGGCATGGCATGATTACAAATAGTTTCTCTATCCATCACCACTCCCTTCAGTTTTTTCCTTTTGCTCTCCGAGGCCCTTTTCCCTGGGACAATTTCCCCCGATAAAAATAACTGCAGTCCTGAGCGCCATGCCAACACCACACCTCTCTGTTCTACTGGAGTGCTGTCTGCGTCGAGAGTCTGATGGAGCTGGCTCACCTCCTAAAAACCCTGGTGACTGGGTGACACAAAGGGCCTTTGTGGGTAATCTAGATTCTTCTCTCTCGCTCTCACTCCTACGTTTTACTCTCACTCTCACTGCACATGCCCCCAGGGACAGGGTCTTGAGATGTCACCCCCAAGACATTATTGCCATACTCCACTCAACCATTCCTTAAAGGCTTAAGAGAGGAAGAGCACATGTCATGCTTTATGTGTAATATGGGGGATGCAGTAGTGGGTTACAGTATGTTATGCTTTTGTGTGCATTTCTCTCTCTCCCTCTCTCTTTCTGTGTGTGTGTGTGTGTGTGTGTGTGTGTGTGTGTGTGTTTGTACACAACATGTCAAAACAGTAGAAGTGATTGAGACTGAATGTGCTACGGTGGAAAGCTTACATGGAGCAAGAGGAACATGGCATGTCAAATATATGATTTCCAGGTTAGAGAAAGAATGCAAAAATCCAGGCCAAACCTTGTCAGAGGATGAAGACTATAAAGTCAAGCAATACATGGCATGTGATCTACCCAGATCAAGCCTGAAGAATCACAGATGGGTGATAGGACCTCAAGTTCTACTTTTTACAGGTATATTTTTACTGGAGAAAATGTTTCTTTCATTGCTATCAAGTATAAAGCATATACTTCAATCTATTTTAAACTTTGGAACAGCTCAATTATCCTAATGCAAAAATTGTAAATAACATTGACAGATCTGATATATGAAAGTCAACTTCTACTTGATATTTCTGTTAGACTTAAATATTCAAATATTTAAACACCACTGTTATTACCCTTGAACATACAAATGTAAGTGTCATGGATTAGATTTGTATTAAATCACATTTAATGAACCCAGCAGATTCAGCCATTTAAGGCCCACTATGGCACGTGCTGTGTGGCTGTAGATGGCAGTTCTACAGTTGTCATCAGGCCAGTCAAAGCGAATGGGCAGAGAAGAATGAGCTCACTGTATGCACGGGCCAGTGTCTGTGTCCTGCGTCTGGCTGGGCAGCATGAGGTCACCCTCAAATGCTCTATAAATAAGAGGGTGTTCCTCGTTCCTCTGGTCTGGCCCAAAGCCATGCATTGTGTCCCAAAAGAGGAATTACCTATTGCCAGTGGATGTGGAACTGCCCTGTCACATTTTGCCAATCAACATGCCAGGGAGCGAGAAAGAGGGGCTTTTTGGTTTTGACCATCTTTACATTTTTAAAGAGTGTATATTAGCTGATTAAAGAAACGTTTAATAACAGTTTGTCACCTATGAGGTATGCTTTTATTTGGCAACCAGTTTTGGTATCACCTTCAAATTAATTTTGGTGGTATGGTCGTGTGAAGGACCAATACACTAGTTCTGTATGCCATGCATGGAAACCTTTCACAGCTCAACATTGCTGACTCTGTCACCAAAAGGCACCAGTTCACATTTAAGCAGTGCTGACAAGATTATGGGTGGTGTGTGCAAGGTTTTGCATGCATTTTATGGTTAGCTCACTAGTAAATTAAAAGGAACAATTTGAAACCACACTTATGAGCTTTCTCTCTTGCCTGCGGTCAGACTGCAGCTTACTGGGTGTCACTAATCAGGGATGTAGACAAACACATCAGAAGTAAGTGTGTTTAACAAAAAAAAAAATATGGGGTTATATTCAACAACATGTTAACTGCTAATCTTAAATGAAAGCTAATTATAGAGGAACAGAGTAAAGAAATGCCTAAAAGTGGTGTTATATGCATGGGCGCTCCTTTCAAAGAAGTGACTCTTAATGATTGCTTGTAATGATTTTGTCACCATGTAAATCATTAACCGGGGAGAGGAAACTAACAGCCAGTGGCCTGTCTGTGCGCATTCCACAGAGGTGAACAAGAGATGGACGAGAACAAAAAATAGACAACGACAGAGAGTGTTGAAGCTTTGTGTGTGTGTGTGTGTGTCTGTCTAGATACAGAGTAAAATGTTCTTATTATATAAACAAATTAATGAATGTGAATGGCAGTTGATGGTGTATTTGGTGTGTGTGTGGTGATTGGAGTATGTGTGTGTGTGTGTGTGTGTGTGTGTGTGTGTCTGTCTAGATACAGAGTAAAATGTTCTTATTATATAAACAAATTAATGAATGTGAATGGCAGTTGATGGTGTATTTGGTGTGTGTGTGTGTGTGTGTTACACAGTGCATACTTTCCAAGCTTGGCGACTGGCCTTCCCAATGCTATTCATCACAGGATCCAACACAGCTCACACACAGGATACTTTGCATACAACAACCTATTAGTGCAGGTAGCACACACAAACACCAGGCTGTGGTGGTGAGTGATAAAGACAGACTAAATAAAGCTGCTGCTGCTGTCACACAGCCGAGGAAGTCCATTACTGGCCTGTGTTCTGGACACAGCAACGGGAAAACAGGCCAAAGAATGGAACAGGACTCCGAGAGCAGATGCCAGGGAGTGCAGAAAAGAGAAAGGGAATGACAAAGGAAGACTGAGAAAGGATATAGAAATGGAGAGAACACAGAAAAGGGATGGTTGTGCTGGTATCCAAGGTACGGGAGTCATGACGACGGAGGACAGAATCACCTGCATGCAGGAAGATCTCTGAACTCTTAAAAAATACAGAATCTCCCAACACAATTAGAGCAGCATTACTTGTCTACAGGTATCTCATCTGATGCACATTTGAGACCAACACATACAAATCTGATTCTGATTCATTTCAGCGTTTTTATTTGTACACATTTAATCTCCATGTGGACCTGTATGATGTTGTCTACTGAAGTGTAGCGACTCAGCTACTGTCATGGGTCCAACTTGGAAACATGGTTAACTGCGGATACATTTCGCAATGTTAAAAATTGGTGAACTGCATAGCAATTTGTTGCCCTACTTTCATTCATTCATATCGAATGTTAAAATGAATACCAAATGTGCAACACACTGGGAAAGGCCTCTTCAGCATTTATGGACATCCTGGATGCTAAACCCATTCAAAAGCAAAACCGCATCGTTCATTGAGTCTTGCGTTCACTCAGACAGGAAACAAACAGATGCTCAAACATCTGCTGATGTGTCCATTCCCCTGTGTGTGTGTATGTGTGTTATTATTATTATGAAGCAAAAGGAAAGGAGGACTATGAAGCAGCCCAAAAAACATTTTGTCAGGTCTGAACAAAGCCTAAAGTTATGGACTGCACCTTTAAGGAGCCTTCAGTCTTCAGGCGGCACAGGGCGACAGGACAAATAAAGTCCAGCTGGGCTGAACACTTCAAATTCAGCTCACCCTTTAATTGTTCTCACCCACATTGAAGCCAAAGCCCAAACAGTCGTCCCCAATACTACCATACATCTGGCCTGTTGAAACCAACAGAGTTCGAGGTAGAAAAGAGAAGCCTTCTCTGGACAAAACTGCAAGGCAGAAGTGGGGGAGGGGGATTAGCCAAAAGAACTGACATACTTGGACGCAGTTCAGTGCAGTAGTATGTGAGAAGAAGTTCTAAAGAGAAATGAAGCTAATGCATGAGGTATAAAAAAAGAGAGACAGAGAGAGAGAGAGAGAGAGAGAGAGAGAGAGAGAGAGAGAGAGTAAAATGCAAAAAAGAAAAGCAGGAAAGGGACGGGACAGAAGGGAAGACAAAGGTCTCTTTTACAGCAATATGTTGGGAGTTTCCCGGGTGCTGCTTTGACCAGGCCTACTCTCTGGTCACATTCTGGAAGTGTACTGACCAGAGAGTAGCATAGGCAAAGGATGGGCAACTAGCTTACTTACTCACTCACAATCAAAATAAACTCACACACACACACACACACACACACACATTCATACAAGTAATTTACTGTAGATTCAACATTTATTTATTTTGTAAGCTTTATTTCACTTTTTACTTCATTTAGCAAACATACCAGTGGTAACAGACACACACACACACACACACACACACACACACACACACACACACACACACACACGCACACACACACACACACACACACACACAAACACACAGATACGTATCCACCCACGCACAGTCATACAGTGAGTGTTTTGTTTTAAAAGAGGGTCAGAGCAGTAGGAATGTATCTCGGTGGAAAAGTTGGTTTTCACATTCCTCATTTTGTTTGCCTCTTAGTTTCCACCAGAACTTGCTGTGAGTGCTCCTCGACATGCTGCCGCTTAAATGCACATGCACACACTGCAAGAACACACACTGCTCTCTCACGCCTGATCCAGAAAAGACATGACCGTTATGGACACCTCATCCTCTAAAGGACAAAACGTTTAATTTCTGAGGGACATAATAAACCCCTTGAAGAAAACCCCTTGAAGCTGACTCAGTTAGCCTCTCTCTGTATTTTTAAGTCTTTAAAGAACAGTACATAAGGGTTTACTAATTTTTTCAGTATATATTTTTGATGTAATTCAATTACCAAGAAAGCTGCCTAGCTTTTTTCAGTGAAACTGTGCTATTATTTGCAAAGGAAAGCTGCTGTCAGTTAGATCACTACTTCACACAAAAGCTCCTCGATATAAGTTAAGCAGAGAAAAATGTATCTGATCATTCCCAATATATCCAACACTATGTAAAAACTAAACTAACATCAGATCTCTTATTTCCTGTTGGAACCCCCGGGAGAAAAAAAAACTGTCATCATTAATTAAATATGAGTCACACATCTCAAAAGAACACCAGCAAAAAGTATCACATGGATTTGCTCTCTAAAGAACACACTATTGAAACCTCCATCCCCAAGACTATGGGGAAGGTCTTTACAACACAAAGCATGAGCCCAATGACCTTTGACCAAAGGGTCCAATGACCAAAAAACTAAGCTGAAGTGATCCATCACTGTCATAACAGGGGAGAGGAGGGGATGTGATGGATACCCCTCGAAACTCCGGCCCATGTGAATGAGACACATCACGGAATGACCACGTCCACTTCACGCTATGGCCCTCAGTACGTCAGCTTGGCACCTCACTGCAGCTTGGCTCCTCACTGTTGATGTGGTAGGACAATAGAGTACATAATTTGCTTGCTGAGCTGATCGTTCTTTAGACTGTAGCCTACTTTGAAAATTCATCTATCTCCGTCACCAACATGCAGCGTCATTGCCCAGAGTTTGGATATAATTGCAATGTTAATTGTAACATTCTTTATTTCTATTTCTAAGAAGCAAAAATTTAGAGAAATCAGAGTATGCATTCCCATACTTAATTGATTACATGGCAGTCCTAAATAGCTTTGTGCAAATATCACACCACAACAAAGGAAGAGTTCAGATGCAAAACCCTCTAAATCCGTCTGACCACTTTTCTTTTAAATGAGCATTTAAATTCAGGCTCCTATAGGTTTTTGCCTATAAATCGATATTTCAGACCAGGAAGAGAGTGGTATTTAGTGGGTTTAGAAGTTAAATTATTTGATTAGCGTATACTATGTGTGGAGAGCATCCCCTCACCATCTTTATCTCATTTTTGACATAGGTGGCATTTAGAGGCTTTTGCATCTGAACCCTTCAAATAGGGTCTGTGGCTGTGAACATTCTTCACAAATGAGTTTGCATTGGGTACAGCCTCATAAAGGTACAGCCTTTTGCACCTGCAGTTGTATAGGCTACTAAGTTGCCTATCTTTTCGCAAGGTATTGCATGCATTTCTGCAACAAGATGCTGCTACTGAACAATACAATAGGCTACTATTAAATCCAGCTATACTTTGTAAAAAAAAATGTACGTTGTAAAAAAGTGAATGACATGTACTTTCAGACACAAAGCATTCTGCTGAACACCTGATTATAAAATGTATTGTGTACATAATCTGTAAATCTGAGTACATTTGTGTAGATACTGTCAACCAGGGGCTGGTAACACCGGAGGTGCAACATAAAGGTGGTTCAGACCCATCACAAGACGGTGTGCATCTCCCTAATCAGATTGTCAACATTCCAAAATGTAAAGCAATACCACATCTGCCAGTTCACACTGCAGGCTTGGGGTAGATATCCTGTCTCCATTTTTTATTTTTGTCCATGTCACCCTCCCCCTCTCCATAACAAGACTGAGTCTATAAGACCCCATGTACTCCACACAATCTTCATTCAAGAAAAGAAACACTTGAGCACTTCAGGAGGTATGCAGCAGTGCTTTGGTAGTATTGTGTGTGTGTGTGGGGGGGGGGGGGGGGGGGGGGGTATTGACCCTCCGCCTAACTGAAAACATAGAAGTTGCTGTATGCAACATCCATGAGGTCCAAAGACTTGGGTATTTCTGAGAGTCCATTTTGTTCGCTATGTCTCACATGTAAACTACTGAGACAGTTCTGTGAATAAAGGCCCTGAGAAATATGAGGAACTCCTGAGGAAAATCTTACTCTAATGCGATGACTGTCATTTGCCAACCACAGTCATTCCCTAACCATTCACAGTGTTCTACCATCCTACCTATTAGAATCATTATTTGGGGGGGGGGGGCAACTGCAAGATTCATTAAGTTTAATCGTTCTAGTGATGTTTGTTTTAGATGGAAAGAAACGCGTTGTGCCATTGGATTTGAAATGTCAACGCAATCCTGGGAAATGAACAAAGACAACCAGGATGTTAAACTACGGTGGGGATCCTTCCTACTCGCTGCAATATTGCCGCCATAGGTTCAAAGCACAACTCGCACCGGGACTACGCCAATGCGTGTAACAGGCGCAACGACCACTTTCCTCTACAGAAAAGTCACTTCGTATTCTGTTTTGATTTTTGCTTTGGTAGACTACTAAGGAAAATTAAAACGACAGATTCCAAATGAGCAGTTCTAGTCGACTGCGGACAAGCTCAACATAGATTTGACCATTGCCTAAAATCACACACGGTTGCATCAAAATCTGCCTGGAGCCTTACATTGCCCCGTTTGAATGTTTTGCAAATATGCGTTAAATTAAGCTATAGTTCATGTACAAATTAGTAACCAGTTATGTATAGACAATATGCTGCATCCTGACACAACAAGCACATAGGTGGATTTGTTATTCCAGCAGAAAATAAAGAACAAATAAAACGTTTTAAAAGAATAGCCTGCGTGCGTAATGGTGTGTTAGTACATTTTACTGCATGCTATAAGCAAAAGACATGATCATTCATTTAATTTCTTACCACTGAACATCATAGAAACACTGATAGAATCAATGCTTAACTTTAAAACGAGAGGGACACAACACTGTTGTTACACTCAAGTCTTCGGAGCAGCGACTACACACGAGGTAGGTTACAATTCAGTTCACACGTCGCCAAATCTCAAAGAAAGAAGTGATGCACAGCACAGCCAATACTATTGTGGTATGAGGGGAACAACGTATTTTCTTCAAAACAATGCATCTTACTTTAGTTATGATAAGCGGCTCGCCGTGCTCAAGTCCCCCTTTTAACGTGAATCCCCATGGAGCACCTCCTAGAAGCTGGACGTGGATGTGGTTAAAGGACACAAGCTGTTCTACGGTCTCCATTATCTGTGATGGGTTCTCCATCTCGTTTTAGGTCTCTACACACTCCTACACCAATTCTCCATGACCAGATGTTCATTACGATAACATGGGAACGGGACAGGGGTAAGCGAGGGTGGGCTGGGTCCGGATAGGAAACTTCACCCCAACTTTTGGCGAGAGGAATGCTGCTGCTCCAGTTGCTAAGATCCCCCGAAGTTAGTTTGAGTGACAAGTGGGACGACCCGTCAAAACAGCCCCTTGTTGTAATAGACCAATGCCAGAGGTTGGTGGGTGTTGTGGATGTGAGTTGCACTCAATTCTAGGCGGTAACCTCTGCAAGGATTTGAATAAACTTTTAAGGTTTCCAAGAAAACATATGATGGATTGTAAAGAACATACTCTTTCTAAAATAAAACTATGATGCTGGCTGGCATCATCATAGGCTTAGTATATAGAAATAATCTATTCAAATCAAACAAATGCCCATTGTTTTGGCCCAAATCAAATAATAGCCTAGACCATTATAATTATATGCTTTGAGATATTTTATTAAAATCAAACTAAGCTATTGTCTCACTGATGTATAATTGAAATCAGAGGAGTCATGTTATTGCTTTAAAAACAGTCAAAGGCAACTGGAAGCAAATTAATTCTGGTAGCATTTTTCAGTCACTTTCATTGAACCCTGTGGTAGGTCAGAACATATAAATCAATGGAAATTGCTTAATGTATTACGTGTGTTATTAAGGGCACAGGCTCTATGTCCCTTATTGTTCCATTCATAGACAATCACATGTTTAAAGGAATTATTTCACCTTTACCAAAAAACATGCCCATTATGAAGCTGGGTCTTACCTTATTGTTTGTCTCGGCCTCTGATATATTGATTGAAGTACAGAAACACATTTTACTATAGGTCATAAATAAGGACTAAATCTAAATAGACCTTATTGCACAATATTCCAAACAACTTCTTGTGCAGTTCATGGTTCTTTCAAAGCTGGACTGTAGCAATACACTGTCAGTTGACATAATTGCTTGTGTAGCATTGCCAGACTTAGAGATTTTAATATAGCATGACTTGGACAAACAAATCCATGCTCTTATTTCTAATAGGGTTGACTACTGTAATGGACTCTTAACAGGCCTTCCCAAAAATACCACCAAACAGCTTCAAGTCATACAGAACTCTGCTGCAAGGGTTCTCAAAAAATCCAAGACATCTGGACATATCACTCCCATACTTGAGTCTCTGCACTGGCTCCCTGTAACGTTTAGAATTGATTTTAAAGCACTGTTGCTTGTTTTTACATCACTTAATGGGTCAGGTCCAAAGTACTTGTCAGACATGCTCAGTACATTCTCCCCGGACCTCTCAGGTCTCAAGAGAAGAATTTGCTCATAAAACCCACTGTCAGAACAAAAAATGACGAAGCAGCATTTGCCTGCTATGTAGTTCACCTCTGGAACCAACCTCCAGAGGATATAGAAAATGCTCCAACTACCTTAAATCAAGACTCAAGACAAAACTGTTTTCAGTGACCTACTCTTAGTCTGATTACATATAGCCATTTTAAATCGCACTCTTAGTCTGATTATATATAGCCATTTTTAATTGCACTCTGATTTTTACTTTTATTTATGCTTTCATATTTTCTTAAGTAATTTTGTTTTACTACTTTTATTCTATTTATGTAATGCCTTTTTATTCTTTATTACTTGCACTCTGATTTGTATTTATTTTGCCTTGTGTAGTGAGACCATTACAGATGGTTCAAAATGTAATGGGGCGTGTGGTCTTTCATCAGCTAAAGAAGACACATGTAACTACTCTTATTAGTTAGCCTACTCTTCATTGGCCTCCTATAGTAGCCAGAATTAAATTCAAATCGCTCTGACCTATAGGACCCTTACTGGACCTGCATCTTATTTTCTGCTCCGTTTCTACCCTCTCTGGTGAAATTTCACCAACTTAAGATTCTGATACGATCCTAGCAACATCCTAGATACCGTCCCCTAGCAACATTCTGGATATCATCCTCCTCCCAATATCCTGGATGTTGCTGTGGTATCAGAATCATAAGTTGGTGATTTCCCCATGTGATGAGTTTTCCCAGATCCCAGGGCCATCACCTACGATCCAGCTGTACTGCTCCTCTCACCCAATGTGGTCCTCTGATGAGAGTAGGTTTTTTGACATCACACATAATGAAGACCCTGGAATGGTTTCTGCTCCCTCTCCAGTGCTCCAAGACCTCAGGTCTGCCATGCATTCAGTTCTTTTACCAGGATAAGGTGGGGGTGGAGGACGCCATCTTCTATCTGCTGCACAGGGTGTACTCTCATCAAGACAAGGCAGACGAGGGTGGCAGACGATGGTGGACTCACACCTGAGAGATCACAGTTTGTCAGGCAGAGGGACTGCTCCTCTGAGACTGTGGGGCAGCTGTGGCCTACTGGTTAGCGCTTTGGACTTGTTACCGGAGGGTTGCCGGTTCGAACCGTAGGCATAGCTGAAGTGCCCTTGAGTATGGCACCTAACCCCTCACTGCTCTCCGAGCGCCGCTGTTGTTGCAGGTAGCTCACTGCGCCAATCTATTTCCTCTGCATTAAGATAACATATGGAATGTTAAAAAGGAAGTCTTGTGGGGCCCACTATGATGCTGATAATGGAACTCTCTTGAAAGGGTCCATACTATATCTATACTTTACAGTAGCACCGGCATGTCACAGGGGACTGCCCTGTCCTGGTCACCCTTTACACCTCTGGCTTCAGTTATAACTCTAAGTCATGCCACATGCATACATTTTCAGGCGAGACACTGCAATTGTGAGGTGTATTAGGGATGGACAGGAGAGGGAGTCCACAAGCCTGGTTCAGGACTTTGTGAAGTGGTGCAGGTCAAACCATCTGCAGCTGAACTGAACACCTCAGAGACTAAAGAGATGGTAGTGGACCTCCGGAGGTCTGCTACCGGTCTCCATTGAGGATGTGGATGTGGAAGTAGTCAGGCCCTAGAAGTACTTGGCCGCATCTGGTCAATAAACAAGCCCGGTCAGTAAACACAGATGCACTTTACAAAAAGGGACAACATTGGCTATATTTCCTGAGGTTGTTTGAGTCCTTTAACATTTGTAGCGATCTGGATTTCATCAGTGGCATTGAAAAGAGGGATGGAGGAAAGATGGAGGAAGTCTGACGTCTTATGAAGAGAAAATTAAGACTCAAGAAAATCAAGAAAATTCAATTACTTACGAGAAAGCGCTAGGTAAGTGTCTAGATTTTGTCATTAAAAAAAAAATCTTACTATAAGATTAATAACACTTGGTTAGACAAGCAGTTTCTGCAGTGAAGGCATAGTCCACGGTCATTTTCCTAACTTGCATCTACACTTGAGGTAGGCCTCTAGGCCCCTACTGACACCCAGTGGTGAAATCTAAGTAATAGCAACCGACCAGGGAATATTTTCATCATTTATGACAGTATTTCTCAGAGTTGTGCAGTGAGGTTGGGTATTAGGATTTACAAAACTTTAAGGAATACATTTGACCAAAATGTCAAATAATGAATTCCCCAAAATTGGCTTGTACGTGTATAATAGAATGAGAATGAGAATAGAAAAGGAATGCACATACCCTTGCTAAAAGAAAAACACAATAATTAGATGTGGTCTGACATCTACATTGATGTTAATCAGCAATATTGTAAATAATTAAATAGCAATGCCATCTTCCCTTGATCATAAGACTTTTTATGCTCAATGATATCATAATTATCACAAGTACCTGCTCTTTTGTTGGCCTTCAAGTATTTTTTTGGTAGCCATGGTTTCTACGTAAGACAGAAATGAACAGAAATATACAAAATGGTAAATGTTGTGTTCATATGTCACAATATGGCACAGGTAACATGTACTTTGACAATAATAGTAATGAACTAGAATTGCATATCCGAGGAACTGCAAGAGTGATCAGATTGCAGACTGCTTGATCAGATGCAGGTCGCCAAAAGGATTGCAACAGTACCTCATTTTTGAAAATCGGGCACATGGATCAAAAGTTATCTGCATTAACACCAATAAGCCAAATTGCATAAATAAAGCGATTGCTATGCTGGTTGCTAGGGTAATAATGCTGGTTGCTATGGTGGTTGCTAGGGTCACAGTATAGTGGTGGTTGCTAGGCTGTTGTTTGGGTAATTAAGATGGTTGCTATGGTGTTGCTAGGGTACATATACTGGTTGCCATGCTGTGGGCTTGCTTGATCAAGATACATAAAATTGCTTTGCCTAGTCAGTTGATACTGCATCGGAATGAGCGAAATATGGAACTGACCCTGCGCAGAGGTAGCCTAGAACGAATCAGTAATCTAACCTGTAACAGAGCTAAGGCAAGCTCCTCCTGCTTGGCCTGCTAAACGAAGCATGTTACAAATGTTAAGGAGGACTAGAGGTGGAAGTACTAATTATACAATCGTGTAAAATTGTGCCATTGTGTAATATACAAATTGCGGTCATACCGCGTGACACAGGATAACACGGATAACAGTGCGCTACAGAACACCGCAAAGTAATAAACACAAATAACAACAGGGTTATTGCTGAACACAGACAATGACAAAACGTACAGCCTAAAGGATGCAAGGCAAAATGACTGATAGTCCGTGATAGAAAACTCTGTGACTGCAATTACCCTACATTGAATGTCGACCAACACGCCACGGGACAGAGTGTCCAGGCGGTCCACTGTTCACGTGCACCCCATGCGCGCCCACAGAATCGTGGGTGCACAGGATTGGCTGCACACCTTCCCATTTTGAACAATATACATACAAAAAAACAAAAAAACAATTAAATATAGCTGTTGATATCAATCACGATTAGCTTTAAACTAAGCAATGATTAGCTGAATCCACTCCGAAACCTATCACGCTCGAATCATATCATGAGACACCCGCGTTGCTTTGTGGTGGGCCTGGTCTACGCAGGCTAAACTTGACGTAAAGGTTATTATGGGGTCAGGAGCTTGACTAACCTTTCGAAAACGCAGATGCCAGGTGTGGCACTGAGCACAACACGGCCTTTGATTTTTTTATGCCATGGTAGCCCCATTGATCAAGGTGATTCACGCCAGAGGGTGAACATGAAGGCTAAGTTTGTCCTTTCACAGTTTGGTGTACTCTCGTGTTTTTTACTATTATTTTCCACGTTCTCCCGCGTGGTTGGTAAAATGGGTAGACCTATTTCGTCGTCACATCTTGATGCTCTCACCGAAGTTTCTCGGCAGAGTTATGCGAAACAGAGGAGTCCCTATCATACACCATTCACGGATAGAGGCGAGGAAGACCAGCACTTGCAGTTCATGTTAGACATGTATACAATCGCCGCTGAAACAGATGGAAGGCCGAGAGGGCATAAAGTGTTTGGTTCCAACACAGTGAGGCTTTTACGTGCGTCCGTGCAAAAACGCAGTCTCGTGGCATCTAAAGGTAAGGTTGTTTTGAAGATCCATGTCATGGTGTTGTCCAAATCTGCTAAACTGCTAGGCTACAGGCAGGGTTGGGTCAGATTACTTTGAAATGTAACCCATTACTGACTACAAATGGCAATTTTTGTAATCAGTAACGTAATCAGTTGGATTACCAAACATATGTAACGTAATCTGATTACTTTAGGATTACTTTTAGATTACTTCAATATGTCCCTTAAGTAAAAGACACCACCACTGAATTGATGAAAGAATTCTCATTCTATTTTTCTCTTTATTATTTCATTACATCTAAGAAATCTCTTTACTCTGAGTAAAGCATTCCTGTGTGAATTAACTGATCTTTTCCTCCAAAAATCTTAATGTAGCCCCTTGTTTTAGTGTTAGCCTACCATTTACTTTGCGGTCACCAGGTCCCATTGTCTGAAAAACACCCAAAACTAATACATTTCTATAGCTATAGCTCCACTTTGGGGGTGGTGTTTTGGTGGTTGAAATTTTCACCCCATCCCAAAATTGATCACTTAGTCATCATGGATGTGATCATGGATCACTATTCTCCAAACATGCACAACTCCTCTTATCCTTTATAAGGGCACACCTGGACATGGCCTGAAATTGAATGACACCATGTCCTTTTCAATTGTGGGGGTGAGAAAATTATTCCTTTGGGATGTTTTTCAACCAGGGGGACCTGGTGACTTTCTCAAAGTAAACGGTAACACTAAAACAAGAGGCTACATTAAGATTAGGAGGAAAAGATCAGGCAGTGTGCCGAGAGACCTACCCCAATAGTAAATAAATTAGTAAGTAAGTTTTGATCCTGACATGGAAATTTGGTCTCCCAATCCATGTAATCCAGATTACATGTAATCCGTTACTACCCAACCCTGGCTACAAGTGTTTTTTTCACAGCCTTAGCTAGAAATAGCCTCCAAGTATAAATATCTGGGTCTTGCAAGACGGGCGAGGAATGTGTGGGGTCAGGGGTCTCCAACATTGTTTTCCTCTGAAAGCTACTTTTAGGAAAATAATGGGGTCGAGAGTAACACATTTTGTATATTAGTGGTAGTAGCAAATAGCTGTTAAAGAAGCTTCACATGCATTTAAGCTTCTTTCAACTCTTTTACCATCTCCTTTTATAGACTGCTGCCTGGGTAAGCATAAACAATTTATGTGGATTTTTTTGTTGACGTGTAGATTGATGTTACTTACGACTGTGAACACCCTTGTTTAGATTTGTGGGGGAAAAAAGTCCTCCCATTCATCACGAACATGTTTTGACTTTTATTTGCCTGGTTATCTTCTATAGTCATAGCCAAATCTAGTGTACAGTCTGCTATCACCATGCTAAACCTACATAACGTAGGATATAGCATAATTAGTTTTTAGGTCAATAATAATTTTGTATTAGAAGGGAGCAGAATGTCTGAATTTGATCTGATGGGGATTTTAACAGGTTTACCAAGTGACCTTGTTATGTAAATTTTCTTTGAACTTTTTGGAGAACTTCTCAGGAACAGGTGGGAGGCTACTGGTAGCTTATGATCTTCCTGTTGGAGACCCCTGCTCTAAGTAAACCTATTTGTGGTTTACGATTGTTGAACATTTGTGAGAACTATGCCTTTGAGAATTTGTGAAAACTATGCCTATTTCACTATGTCCATTATTGTCTTGAAGGATCACCAAACTCATTAGATCAGCCATTAACTTATATGTTGAATTCATTAAGGAGAGGAGGGACATCATCCTACCCATCATTTTCACTATTCAAACCCTATCTTTACAGATGTGCACTTCACACTGAAGTATGAACTAGAAAGCCTTGAGCTTGAGCGACTGGTACGAGCCTCTCTAGTCCATATGAAGCTACCTGTTGGACAACTCTTGTCAGTAAAATGCAGAGCCAAGGTCCGGCACCAGGGACAAAAAGGAAAGTCCGGCACACACTCAGAAGACAAAGTTACTCTGGGACCTCAAAGCCAGTGGACGGAAAGAGACGTCACACGCCAAGTCTCTCAGTGGAAGGAAGGTCCTTTGGTCCTGACTGTCCACTACCGCTGCCAGCAGGGATGGTGGATGAGGGAAAATGGGAAGCCTGAAGTGACCAGGAGACACCAGCCCTCCCAGCTGTACTTGATGGCTCCCGCTCTGCTGCTCTTTGTAGAGGAGGAAGAGGAGGAGGAGGAGAAGAAGAACCCCACGGAGTGGGGATTCCACACACCTCCGCTGCACACCCCTGTCCGGCACCGCCGCTCCCAGGAGCCCGGTAGCATCGTGTCTGACATCCCCAACTACAAGGGCAGTAAGAACCGCGTGGCCAAGAACCAGTGCAAACTGCACTCTTACCAAGTGGCCTTCAGTGATCTTGGTTGGGATCATTGGATCATTGCCCCACCCAAGTACAACCCACGCTATTGCATGGGAGACTGTCCACGCATCCTGCATTATGGCTTAAACTCACCCAACCATGCTATTGTGCAGACCTTCATCAGCGAGCTTGGCGTGGCGGACATCCCCCCGCCCTCCTGCGTCCCTTACAAGTACAAACCCATCAGCGTGCTCATGATGGAGAAGAATGACAACATTTTGTACAAAGAATACGAGGACATGATTGCAGAATCGTGCACCTGCCGGTAGAGTTTCATAGGAGATGTTATGAACCTTCTCCTCTCATGCTACAGTGCTGCAGGTCTCATTGGACAACAGTAAGAGGATGTTTATGAGGTGTTGTTTCTTTGGGAGCTGTGAGTCATCCTATGAGCTCACACTTGCAGACTGCTGCAAGTGTGCCATGGGTAAGTGTGCAGGGCTCATGATCAGGGTCTGTGTGTGTGTGTGTGTGTGTGTGTGTGTGTGTTTATATCTGTGTACTGCTCAAGGAGCCATCTTAAATCTGAACTTGGTGTTGGCAATGTGTTTTTGAACGTGTTTTATATATGTATGTAATAATAACAATAATAATTATGATATGATGAGGATGTGAAGTCAGTGTTTGACCGGAGTGAGCAGGGTAACATGATGGTGCATTAGCTTTTTGGAATCCTGTTTGGGTATGTGTGTGCTTGTTTGGATTTTTGTTTGTGTCCCTGATGAGACTAGCTGTGAATTCAAATTATTTTGTGCATACATCTTGGCACGATTCATATACTGACATGTTGTTGTATGTGTTGACATTCCCGGAGACCTCCTTAATGTGAATTCAAGAAAAAGGAAAAAAGAAAAGAAAAAAAATTCTCTTAAGGGGTCCTTATCTGTGTGTAGGCAGCTGTGTGGCGTGTAGTTTTGTGGGAACTGGGACGGCCAATTCAACAAGTGTCCTATTGCCTTCAGTAGAGTAGATGGCTGGTCCCGTATGGCAAACCACAAGTTTTGTTCGTTTTCTTTTTTGATGAGAGAAAGTTGCCTCTTGAATAGAGCTAAGAGATTGTGAGGATGAGGAGGAGGTCCGAACAGTCCGAGCTATCGAAGAATGTTTCATAACAATGTTTCTTACTATGAGAGATGCCAATGAAAATCGTTAATGCATTAGAAGTTCTTTTATTAACATAAATGATGGGTACATAATAAAATAAAATGCACATTTTGTACAAAACATCTTGATTTTTTTGCAATTAATGGCTTGATTTGTGTTCTTTTTGTAACTCCTTCAACAGCATGAACTGTTTTGGATTTTTTTTTTTTGCTCTCATATTTTGTGGCCACATGGAGGAGAACTTTCCTCAGTGTTGTTGGGGGAGAGGGGGACGGACTTCTGAAAATCTGAAATTCAATCTTGTAACTTTTCTTGCAGTATTGTTTTTGGTGTTAACCAGGTGAAATCAGGACGACTACTGAGATGAGGTGAAATGGTTTAGCAATATATGTGGACCTGTTGTCAAAATAAGACTGGGAAATTCTATTATGTATAGGATGGTGAAAGAAATTAAATTAAAGGGTTTATTCATGCAGTAATTGTCACTTAGTAGAAGAAACTTTTTGGGTTGATTTAACTAAAGGGTATTGTTTGTATTTTCTCACCAGAGCATATTATGTGTGTGTCTTGAACAAAATGTAACAATTTCCTGTATTCTAAAATGATTACGGACTTATTTTAATATTAATATAGCTCTATAATCAGTATAATAGAGCTAATTAGAGTTGCATTTTTGGTGAATAAGCATTTTGGCAAAAGGCCTTGAATGGAATTCAAGGAATGCTGAGTCATCAGTATTACAAATTACAGATAATTAGAAATAGAGATAATTGCTTTAATTTGAGGTAGTAAATAATAGCATAATTATTCCTTGTGATTTAGTGATCTGTGTTTTGCGTTGTATTCTTTGAGATCTGATTTTAGTCATCAATTTTGGATGCAAATTTGCATAATTCTGTGTCCGTGTGCTCTGCAAGCAGTTTTGTGACCCTGTTACTCAAAGCACAGAACACAGAATGTGCTGCATCAGCATCAACGTATCAATACTGTATGTGTTTTAAAAAGATTTATTTCATGCCTTATGAATATGTAATGATGAGAGAGGCTGGTTTATTGGAGACCTTTCACCCTTTTGGCATTAGGTGATCTCAATTCCAGGACACTGCACTTTGTGTGCAATCTGATGACCATCTGCCAAGATTCACAAACACACAAGCAAGCGCCAGCAAAGGTCATGAGTGACTGCGTGATAGGGCCATGGAATCGTGCACCTTATGTCCTCTCCCCATATATTCAGTACAGGAATGTTAAAATCGTACAACCCATGGATGAAAATCAGTCTTCAGCAATGAACCACAAATGCTGAGTTGGCACTTGGCTGTGGTTTGCCAATGCTCTGGTTTAATATTGACTACCTGGTTCTCAGAGTTCAAGACTTCTTCTAGAAGTGAAAGAAAAAAACTTCAGAATTGTTTGGACTACTGTTGCAATGCCTGTTACTGAAAACTATTCCCAGTATTCAGAGAAAGTGCTGCAGCAATGAATAATAGTTGGGCACCGACAAAGATATGCGCGCACACACACACACACACACACACACACACCACTTGACAAATGCTTGTTTCTTACGGGCTGAAGAGCAAATAGCAATGCCTTCCCACTTCCTTATTGGTCCCATCAGCCACTCATGTTTTTTCTGCTTAGAGGCTTTTCTAAGCGTTAGCATTTTTTATTTAATGTATGTGTAAGTGTTTATGTGGATATGTCTCTGTAGGTGTAGAGGGAGACAAGAATTCACATGTTCGCACAATTATCTGAAACGATTTGTGGTGATTTAATGATTTGTAAATGGAGAATGTAGTTAATTGCTGGCTAGGATGCGTAAATGAAACCTTGGTTGGAAAGGGGTGCAGTGAATGGACATTCTGTTGATTTATGTAGGTTCCAGGCCCAGGAACATAAGCCACAATGTTCAAATGGACATTATTGTAGTGTGTTAGATTTATTTATGTCCTCTTGTAGTTTTGATGGTTAACATTAACAATGAGACTTGACTACAAGGGAGAGGTGTGTTTCTCAAATGGTTGGATTTGAGAATTGCAGAATTGTTGCAGAATTCTTTTTGTAGCATACATTTCAGATAAACAGCCTAAAAATTCTCTGTGACATGAAGGATCCAAAAATCATTTGGGACGAAAGTCCAACCTCATCACCCAGAACTATATCTCAAGCCATGTTTAAATGATTGAAGACAATGATGATGCTTCACTGTCTCTTATTGCTTCCCAAGCCTGGACAGGACATATGGTTCACTGGCCTGACATTGTACCCTCAACATACACGTTTCTAATATTAAGCAAACAAATGACATCATGGGAGCATCGTGAGGCTAGACCTTGAGAAAGACAGTGAGTATGTGAATGCAGTAGAATGACACCATGTCCCCTGGGGGGGGGACGCTAGCAGTATAAAAGAGGACTGAAAGTGTAACTGCTGCCACTGGTTTCTGGACAGCCCCACATACACACTCCCAGCGATCACCTACTCGACTCAACATGCAGGAGCAAAGCCACATCTGCAGAATGACATTCACATGGTGCCTGATCACATTGTTGATCCTCCAGCAGGTAATACATTTTTTGTATGGATCTTTTTGTTGCAAACATGAAATCATATTACAGTCCAGTCTACATGAGATCTTTAATTCAGGGAAGAAACATGTATCTTACTAACCAAAGTATTATGCTTTAAGAATCCCTCATCCAGTACTTTAGGTACAAAAAAAAAAAAAAACGCTTTGAAATGTTTTTAAAGCAGCTTGGTGAAAAGCGAAGCTCATAGGTTTTGAACATGCGTGTGTGCTTGTCTCTGTGCCCTGTAGGTGTCTGCTGGTCCGGTGCTACAGCCAAACAACCCAGCTGGGTCTGTTCGGAGTGTTCCAAAGCGTGTTGCCCGCATGACACCTTTATGGAG
This sequence comes from Alosa sapidissima, assembly GCF_018492685.1. Classification (NCBI taxonomy): domain Eukaryota; kingdom Metazoa; phylum Chordata; class Actinopteri; order Clupeiformes; family Clupeidae; genus Alosa; species Alosa sapidissima. Next base: position 11,090,394 of record NC_055974.1, read on the forward strand.
AATCATGGGTACCAAGCCATTTGGAGCGTACTGCCAGAACAACTATGAGTGTTCAACAGGAACCTGCAGGTAAGCAGTGCCCAACAGCAAGTTTTTACTGTATTTTGGGGAGCATTTTTGTATGTATATTTTTAAATATATATCCATCTTTATCTTTTTAATGTTAATCAGATGATTGTATATTTTTGTCTAAAATACAGTTTCTTATTAGTGGCCATTCTGTATATTGTGTAACTGACAATAATATATCACATATTTCTGTCTCCAGGAAGGGTCATTGCTCATTCAACCACTCTGTTCAGTCTTAGAAGTGTGAATCTCTTGAATCATCTCTATGTTTGAACAGCTTCTCCTTAAAAAGACGAAGGATACAGTTCTAACAATCATTTAATGAAATGACATGTAATGAGATGTTTCATATACTGGCAGAAATATGACAGAAGATTGATACCAACTATTGATATGACTATACAATGCACAAGAAAAAGAGCTGGGTTTTGCACAGTTAGTTATCAACTTATACTCTCAACCATATTTATAGCGGACAGGTTATAGCTATCAAACATGTATCCTGTTCATAGATAAGTACTGTATCAAACAAGTGCCTGCATTTTTATTTTTCTGACATAAACTAATAACCTTGTGAAAAATGATCAACATGCACGATTAGAAGAATGACACTAAGGGTATTTTTGTGGAAAACACTTTGTAAATGACAAATGAGCAAGTTCGGTTGATGTAATACAGGAAGATACATACTGTAAGTCTTGGGTTTCATCAGACTTAGTGGGTCTGTTTGCATGTTGGACTTGCAGTTAAATGTGAGAACGTACCGTCCAAAGAACAGAGTTCAAACCTGAGTGTCAGTGAACCAGAGTTGTGGCGACTGGTGAGAATTGAAAATGTAGTTTAAGAGAAAAGGAACAAAGACGTTTTGCAAGGGCTAAGTGAATTGGAGTATTAAAACATATTTGCACATCTTTTTATTTTGGAGCTACCAGTTTTTGTAACTTTCATATTTTTTTATATCCATAGTTTTTCACAATTCCCTCATTGTTTCATGAGGAAAGCTTATTTGATCTATCCTTACAATTATGTATAGACCCTTTCAAGAGTTCCATTATCAACATCATAATTGGCCCCACAAGGCTTCCGTTTTAACATTCCATATGTTATCTTAATGCAGAGGAAGTAGATTGGGAAACCAAATAGAACGTTCAAGCATTGTTTTTGTTTTTATTGTTGAAAGGGTCTATATTATACTGTGACCCCACCCCAAACTACCCCAATTGTTCTGCACACAATAATGTGATATCGGATTGCATCCATAATTTCAGGTTTGCTCTTCTTGCATTCCTTAAACAAAGATAATACCTTTTCTGTTACTTGTTAACAGTCTAACAGTGATGTACCCATGTATTACAATGTTTGTTTTATTTTAGTATTGTTATTATATTACCTTTAGAAAATAGACATGTCAAAATAGACATCACATTTTCTGAAGCCTTATTTGTATGATTGTCCTTTCAGTACTGTAAACCTGAATAGTGCATGTAGCATCTAGCATGAATATTTAAACCTCAATAAAACACCCAACACCCAATGGGACCAGAGCAATGGGTTTCGTTTAATCATTCCTCTATTTCTACAGCAGTTAAATCTCCATTTCTGTCGGTCAATCTCTTGGTGCACTGCCTGACCTGGCCTTGAGGCTAAAGTCTACATTCTTTTTTGCATAGTCATCTGGTTGGCTGATGTGGCAAAGGGGGTCAGCCAACCATGTGCTTGACTCCTGAGGACCCATCTTCTGAGACTAATATTTCAGCCACACTGACAAGTAACTAAATGCCAAAAAAAAAAAAATGCTAACTGAGAAGAAAGAATGTTCTTGTTCCCTTCTCTGAGAAAGGTCTTAAGACATACAATAAACAGGTCCTCACTTTAGGAAGTGCTGCAGGGAACTCCCACAAGGCATTTCCCAAACTCTTAAGTCATAACAATGACTTGTTCAGACAGTCTGGATGAATTGGTAATCCTGACAAATTTGTGACATTTTTGGGTGATGGTGGGGAAGCTCTTTGTTTATCTTGTGAATTTAAACGGCTTATTCTAAACTGGGCCGTGTGGCTTACTTCTTCGGACTTCGACAGTTGCCGCACTAATTGACTTATCCTGTTAAGGCACTGATGCATTAAAAACCAATGTTGACTGAAAGTCAGTTATTACTGACTGAATACCATTTACAATTCCATTAGCGTGTACATTGTGGGCAGCCGTGGCCTACTGGTTAGCACTCTGGACTTGTAACCGGAGGGTTGCAGGTTCGAGCCCTGACCAGTGGGCCACGGCTGAAGTGCCCTTGAGCAAGGCACCTAACCCCTCACTGCTCCCCGAGCGCCGCTGTTGATGCAGGCAGCTCACTGCGCCGGGATTAGTGTGTGCTTCACCTCACTGTGTGTACACTGTGTGCTGTGTGTGTTTCACTAATTCACGGATTGGGATAAATGCAGAGACCAAATTTCCCTCACGGGATCAAAAGAGTATACATACATACACACATACACACACATTGACCTAATCAAACGACCTTAAAGAAAGCAGTGAAGCTGAAAAGAGGAATTAAAAAGGATGGGACAAGTAAATTAATTCATCAATTGAAAGGAAATAAATTGTAACCTTTTGATCATCAAAAATGTGCTGCTTCACAGCTTTGATCATGCTGTCCCATCTCGGTTTACCGGACATGGAAGGGTAAAGGGTTGAATGAGTTTGTGATATTTATTGCTTGCTGAACAGAACCTGCACAGAATGAAAGCAAAAATGGTCTCCATGCCCTTAACTGACATAGAATTCACAGCTGCCATCATGACAATACAGGAGCCTAACTGGATCATTGATCACCTTAAAAGCAAGCACAATAAGGAATAAAGGGTATTAAATTCAAGATTTATAGGTGAAATTGAAAATCAAATAATTTGGTATTTTTATCCGGAAGTGTGAAATGCTTTATTTATTTATTTAGTTTATCCTTTATTTTACCAGGTGAGTCCCATTCTTACATTTCTTTTTCAAGGGAGCCCTGGGCTCGCAAAAGTAAAAAAAAAACAAATATATATATATATATAAAATGCACTGAGAACAACAAAAAAAAAGTATACAACAATGACAGCTGTATCGTTGTGTGGGGCGGAAGCTGCACTGAATACAACAGGAAAGCCCTGCAGCGCATAGTGAACACAGCTGGAAGGATTATTGGTGCTTCACTCCCCTCCCTGAAGGACTTCACTGCTCACAATTTGTTTGATCTACTGCCCTCTGGGAAGAGGTACAGAAGCCTGCGCTCCTGCACCACCAGACTCACCAACAGCTTCATACACCAGGCTGTTAGGATGCTGAACTCTCTCCCCCCTCCACCCTCAGCTACATAACATCCTGGACTTTGGACCCACAATGGCTGCCTTGCACTACTCCACTTGTACACTTGCACACTTTGCAACTTGTTGTTGTCCTGTTGTCCTGAAAACACAACACTTCTGCTGCTCTTACATAACTTGCACCACTATGCCACTTGCTTACTTACAGTGGGTCCAACAGAACTACCTCAGCCATTTATTGGCCTGACTGCACTATTATATTGACTGTTTATGCACAATTTCAACCCAATTTTGCTGCTCTTATTTCTTCATTGTATGTGCCTTCTTATTTACTCATTTATGGTTTACTTGAATGTTATGTTTGTCTGTGAACTTAAATTGGTAAAATATGTCTTGTCTTCACCGTGGGATAGTGAGAAACATAATTTCGATCTCTTTGTATGTCTGGGCATGTGAAGAAATTGACAATAAAGCAGACTTTGACCTTGACAGGACTTGTGTTTAACATGACATCTGGAAAGGACGACTTAAGAAGTTGGCTAGCTTAGGTAGGCTGGTGGTAGTGTAATCAGGGATGGATTACTGCACGGGCCTACCGGGCCCGGGCCCAAGGGATCAGGGGGCCCTGAAGCCCAAGCCTTTGCATGGAATCATTGCCTCAATATCAACAAATCAGGATGTAGGCTATGAATCTGATTGAATTTAGTATTGGCCATCCCCAAAATGCATCAGAATACAGGAAATCACATCAAACAAATTACAAAATTTCTGGGGGAGGACCCCCAAACCGCCCCTTCCACATATACGAAAATAAGTGGGGGGCCCTTAATACATCTGGGCCCAGGGCCCCGAAAGTTTATAATCCGCCCATGAGTGTAATGGTTAAGGAGCTGGACTAGTGGTGTGCCCTTGAGCAAGGCACTTAACCCCGACTTGCTCTGGGGACAATGGGCCTTGTAATATAACTGACAAATGTATGTCACTTTGGATAAAAGCGTCTGCTAAATAAATGTAATGTAATGCCTACTGTGTAGGTTTTTCATTAGGCCTATTTGTGCTCTTATTGAAAAACGATCTGATTTTGATGCCAAAATGTGTATGAAACTAGAACTGCTTCATGGTGTTGATGTTCTATTTCCATTTGTAGTGCTCAAATGTCTGTTTCAGATGCTTCTTGGCTTTATAATACAATAGGCCTAACTGCCAGGGCAGGGCTGGCCTAGGCCTCTGAGGCTTGTGTAGTTGCACTGCCCTCTTGTGGCTGGGGGCCACTTACTTACTGAACAAAACTGAACTTTGTGATCATCAAACACACAACACATGCAACACAAACTCACAGTAAGTTCAGAAAACTACACATTCCTTTTCAGAATCGTCAGGCTGGAACTTATTTGCAGACAGGGTTTTTGCCCCCTTAATCGCATGTATTATCTATGGCTCAAAATAGACCAGTCTGTCATGTAGCCTCTTCTTACGAACCCAACTAGAAAGACAGCCCAATACTGCTGAAGTTTATAACCACGATATTCATATGGCCTTGTCACCCGAGACGATCCAGGAACACGTGTGCCTATGCCCAGGAGAGCGGAACCTAGCGTCCTTGCAGGCACATAGAATAACTTGAAGATAAAAAAACAAAATATTTAAGCTACTTCTTCTTTAAATTCATCTGTATAGATAATCAGGCTAACTGCATATTTTAAGTTTCAGCGACCTCGAAACGTGACGTCGATATGACATCGGACTAAGTTTATCACTTTAATTAGAGATTGGTCTTTTCTGTTTGTTTTGTTTTGCTTCCTTGTAGCCGACAAGCAGATTAAGCTATCCTGTCAGTCTTGTAAGTTTGGAAATAATTGCGCGCAATGGCATTTGGATAAATCTTAAGTTTGTGCAATATTTAGGAGGACTGTTACGTTGCTTGCATTAATTAAAGTAAGCAATTTCGTCACAGAGAAACAAAATTGGACAATATCAATAGCTGATTAGCAAAGCAAGCTAACATGGTATACTTTACTATTTGAAAAACTACTGGAACTGGAAAACAATAGACAATCTTACACGGACACAATGAGGAGTCGCAGTAACTCTGGAGTGAAACTCGACAACTATGCCCGTATAGTTCAGCAAACCATCCTGCGTTACCAGGTGAGGCGAATTATATTCTCCCTTAACATATCAAATTGGTAAGCTTGCATGTTTAGGCTATAAAGTGGCGTAGATTTTATTTAGCAGCTGATTCCATGCGTCAGTATGCCTCCTCACAAGTCCATACGCCACAGTGACGATCCGAATGAATACATTGATGACAGTGTAGGGACACCTCACTGTAGGCTACAAACTAAAACAAGCAATCATCCACGACATAGCACACGTTTTGACTTTGCAATGGACCTGGCCCAACCATGTTGCTACAAATACTAGCCGTTGTCCGTTCTCATTATATTCTTGCAGTCTTTCTAAATATTAGTCTTTATGACGTGTTAATGTCAGGTCGTCCTTAAAATAGCCTATTTCTTGCTAGTCTGTAACAACTTAAGCCAAACTGAAACAAATTAAGGCTATGGATTGTGTGTGTGTGTGTGTGTGTGTGTGATATGATATGTGTTGATCCTCTATGAAAACTTACCACTTAATTGCTTGGGGTTGCCTCTTGCCAGGCTATATAGGCCTTTATTCCACTCAGTATGGGCGACCATAATGGTTTATAATTTTTTGTTTACAATATTATGAACAAACATGACTCTTAGCATTTTGAAATGCTTTTGCAGTATTTACACGGCAGTATTTTATGCCTTTCAGTTGTAGTTTCAAGAAAATCATGCTGACAGTCCTATATTTTTGAAGAGGGTGCACTGTCAGAGGATGTTTAGGCAATATGACAGGAGTGGGAGTGAGGTCCCCATGCAGCTGTCCTGGCCCAGTCCCAGATGGTTAGAGAGCAAGTTGGCCCTGACATTCGCGTGCACACACACACACACACACACACACACACACACACACACACACACACACACACACACACACACAATGGGACAGAGAGAGAGAGGCTATATCACACAAACAAAACAATGCAATGGGATAGGGCCACTTGATGACTCAAATGTACAAACAGCAACATCATGGAACCTCCTGAATCTTACTTGCTATTAACCTTTTCTGCACCGTTTTCTCACATTCTACATCAGTAATGGACACACGATACACCAGATTGTGCACATTCTCTGACTTCAATATTACCCATCATGCTTTGAAGACCGAGACCCATTTATTGAGTGTTTATTTACTGTTTGGGTGTCCTTTCTGAACAAACCCAAAATGTTAAAGTTGAAACATTCATTGTTCCCCTTTTGACATAGTGTCATACAGTAATTGATAAGGTCTCCTGTGTGAATAGCAACCGTATGATTGCATACAACAAGTAGCAAATTACCTGTGATTGTTGCTCAGCACTGATGGCTTTGCATGGGAAATTATGTTGCTCGTGGGAAGATCTTATTATTTCTTGGTCTGGTCACATATAGAAATACTTTGATGAATGCAATGTCAAGAACCACCTGGCTGTCACTACTTCCTTTGTCTTGTCTAAATCTGTGATGTGGAAATGAAATGATTTTTGAGTATCATCATTGTCACGAGCATACAGTGTTGTTGGGAAAATGTAGAATTTGATTCTTGAAATTTAGGTCTATTTAAAAATGTAATCCATCATCATCATCATCATCACCATAATGCCAAAGAAGAGGTGCTTCTTTCTCTTTTGGCCAATTTGACAAACTGCTAGGAATGGGGTTTTTTTCCAGCAATGCGTTTCTTGGCTGAAATAACTGAAATGGATATGGTGAAATTGCAATGAATGAATGGAGAAATACTGATAGAGTGTGTGTCAGAGTGTGTGTCACACTCCCCACTATATCTTCAATCTCCACAGCCATCTATTCAAGGTCTACTCCTGCGGTTTACGGTCATCGTATGAAATCAATGTGAATGCACATTATATTGTTCAGCCTTGTTTCAGAGTAAACTATTTTCAAATTTTTTTTTGCTCTAAGGACAAATTAAACATATAAGTTAAGGGCTCAGCAATAATATTAGCAGAAATATGGTACGGGCGCTGTAGCCTGTCGCACCACAGCGCTCCCCAAAGAGGGGAATTTTTTTTATCGAAAATGGACTCTTGGGAGTCTTGCTTCATTTCATTATCATCATCTTCCTATCCAGCAGGAAGGATGGTGCGGTGTGTGTATTGAACAGTGTGTCTATTTGCTGTGAGGTAGCTGAAGAAGTTTGCAATTTGTTCTCTACTCAGGAACTCGGGAGGCTACAATTTTCTTGTGCATTCTGGACTGTTCAGTCTTTATTGACTCCGCAATCTTCTTTGGATTGTTCACTCTTTCTACCTTCATCATACAGTGGTACCGAACATTTAGAGTTGATGCTGCCCAACAAGTGACTTATTTTGCAGTTATCTCATTATATGCAGTTCCATGTGCTGAAGTCTCTTCTGACACACCTGTCTTAGTTGATTGGGAAGTGCTTGGGGCCGTGTTTTTCAAAGAGTAATCAACCCTTCTTGGTTGGCTTAGTGAAAAAGTCAGCTGCACACTGGGGAAAAGAGAAGTTTTTAACGTCTTCCTTGACTTTGACTTTCACAAGCTTTGGTTGTGTTTTCAAACTACTGACTCGTTTAAAGAATCCCATATGCAACTTTTTGTAGTGTCCCCGAAAGTAATCAAAAATGTTTACCACATTTCCCTGGTTTTACTTGTTAATCTTAGCCTAGCCATCATGTGCCCTGAGCAGTACAATACTCAAAGAATACGGGCCAAAACAATGGCACAGCCATTTTTTTTAAGCTTTTACAAGGCTCGTCAGGTTAATCAGTTTTGTCATCACAGGATGAGGAATCTACCTCAGCTAAGCATTGCAGGATACTGATACTGCCTTGTCCTGTATGCAGTCTTTGAATTCTTCAACACATTTCTTGTACTTCTTCACCGATCTTCTACCTGCGATGCAGCTGCTCTTCTATACTCTCCAATGGAAGGCTTTTTCTTGATCTTATTATGACCGCCGCGCAGCGAAGCGGCGGTCATATAGGTTTAGTCAGATTTTTTTTTTTTTTTTCTTTTTTTTTTCTTTTTCGCATGCCCAAATTTCCGTCAATGATTCCCGGGACACTGAAAGACCGGGGTACACGAAACTTGGTGGACATGTAACCCCACATGGATAGCATGGAACCATCGTTTTTCGTTTTGATCTGTAGCCCCCCCGCTGAATTGGACCCCCCGAAAGGAGGGTAGGGCAGACACAGTTTTCTGTGAATATCTCGAAAACCGTAGGGTTTAGGAGGACCATTTTTTTTTTGTATGTTGATCTCAAGGGGCCATGTCAACCCATTCCATAACCACTCATTTCATGTATAGCGCCACCTAGTTAAACACAAAAAAGTAAAAATGAGGTGGTGTAATTGAAGGTATCTGTGACCTAATATAGTCAAAACTGCACGAAATTGGAAGTGTAGGATCATTATGACACCCTCTGTATGCACGCCAAGTTTTGTGGAATTCCGTTCATGGGGGGCCACACAGTAAATTAATTTATGTTACTATACACCAACTGGCCTGTAGGTGGCCGGAGACAGTTTTCTGTGAATATCTCGAGAACCGTAGGGCCTAGGAGGTCCACCTTTTTTTTGTATGTTGATCTTAAGGGGGCATGTCAACCCATCCCATTACCACTTATTTCATGTATAGCGCCACCTAGTTAAAAATTAAAAAGCAAAAAATTAGGTGTTTTCATCTCAATATCTCTGGCTGACAAGGTCAAAACTGCACGAAATTAAAAGTGTAGGATCATTATGACACCCTCTGAATGCATGCCAAGTTTTGTGTACTTTCGTTCATGGGGGGCCTTACAATAAAATAATTTATGTGTACATTTAGTGACGTACACCAACAAGGATTCCCGGGACACTGAAAGACCGGGGTACACAAAACTTGGTGGGCATGTACCCCCACATGGATAGCATGGAACCATCATTTTTCGTTTTCATCTGCAGCCCCCCCGCTGGACTGGACCCCCCGAAAGGAGGGTAGGGCAGACACAGTTCTCTGTGAATCTTTTATGGTATGTTGGTCTCAAGGGCCCACATCAACCTGGCTCATAATCACTCATTTGTGATTTGCCCCCCCCCCGGTAAAAAATGAAAATCAGTAGGATTAAAAGAAAGCCAAAATAAATATTCATCATCATCATCATGGCTGCATTTTCAGTATTGGCGAGAAGTAGTCGTTTGTCCACTAGATGGCGCATCGTTGCAGTGAGACGTAATTTTGTTGGAAGTTAAAAGTGAGTTGGAAAAAACAATGGACGCTTCATACAAGGACTGTAATTTACCGCAGCGAACATCTAATAAGGATAGGACGATGTTCACATGAAGTGTAATTCCCATTTCTTCTTGAAGCCGAAATAAATCTGAGGATGTTTATCGGACATGCTTGGTTTTTACTGCAGGTACGTTAATCTTGTAATATCAATAAGGACCTAGGTAATGTTACCGTTAGCGTTGGTTGAGTGATGGAGGCATTTGATTTATTGCATTTGTAGAAAACTATAAATGCGGTTATACCAAGCAAATGTATAGCAGCACTGTTTGTATCTTTCGACTGTCATTTATTGCACGTGCTACAAAATCATTCTGTGCAAAGGAAGATTTACCAACGTTACACCGGTCTGATACAGTTTTGCCTATACATGCGTGAGACTGAGACGCCTGTTTATTTTGTTTTAAGTGCGTGCAGGGTGTGAGAGGGGAATCGATGTGCTTTGATTACAGCTTGGTAGTTGTAGTCTGTGAAATTAAAAAGCACGTGTGTGTGAAGTATCCAAACAATGACACCTTCATTTCATTATGGCTGCTTTAGCAAAACACCTTAAGCTACTGTGTAGTGGGTCCCATTTAGAAGTGGCTACTTCATTCGCGCTTTCCTTGACTCATGGAGCTGCGTGAATGTTATTACAACTTTTCGCCACGATATGACAGTTTAAGTCCGCTTGATACTGTAAGGCGTAAGCCATTGGTTTCCAAAGGAGATTTTATTTGTGTCGCCAGCATAGCCTATTGACAATTTATGTTGTAAATAGGCCTACCTTATAATCCTACCTTTAGCTTAGGGAAGCTAACAGCTTTCTATTAGGATCTAGTTTGTTAGTTACCGTTTTGTCATAACTCCCTGATGCATTTTTGCATTTAGAATAGCCAGAGCGTGTATATCTCAATCGGAAAATTAAACAATATCGGGTGCCTATGGACTAGGCTGGGTGAACCCAGCCTGATCTGCCCGCTATTTATTTTTTGATTTCTTAAAAGATTGAGCTTGGTCTGATGAAAGCCAGACTAGCCATGGACCTCAGTTAAACAATGCAAGGGAACATAAATCAGCCTATATTTGCACTAACAATAACGGACAAAAGCTCTTCAACTTTGGCCCGTTAAAATGTGTATGAACAGTCTAGCGACGCATTTCATCAAGGCCCATTTGGACATGTCAGTTATTTGCACCACTGGTTAGATGTAAAACAGCATTTCGTTTCAGACTAGGCTACTGTTACTTAATTTGTGCATTAACAATAACGTTTCAGACTACTGTTACTTAATTTGTGCATTGACAATAAAGTATTACATGAACTAAAGATGACTAAAATCTTATGTAAGAAGAAGAAACATTCACAAAAAATCCATCCATCCAAAAATGACCTTTGTTTTTGATAGCTGTTGAAAATGGCATGGAACTGACAGAGATGTTTTTGTTTAAAAATACATAAAAAATAAATAAATAAATAACATTATGCTGATACCTTTTGCTTTTCCCAAATACAATGTAGCCTACAGGTGTAAGTGACCTTTCATCAATCCAGTTGCAATGGATGAACTGTGATGAACTGCCCTACTTGTGATTGTTTAGAGATTTTAAAGGTTTTATAACAATTCTACATCTTCTTTGGCTATTCTACAATCTATTCACCTTTTCAGCACCAGTAGGGTACTTTCTGTGCAGCCGCACACACACACTCAGGCATGCCAAACAAGCATACACAAAAGTTTCAAGAGTGGGGGATGGAGTAAAATATGGAGACAAATTGAAGTGTGATTTATTTTCGCGGAACGGATGTACAGGACTGAGCGGCGGTCATATTTTGTACCGCTATGCGGTACATCTAGTTAGAGAAATGCTTGGGTTTGAGGTAAAATCAAGTTCAGTGAGAGATATGATCCCAATCTCTGATAGAATAAAGCCATGTCAGTGTTGTCACATGCCAAATTTGTAGAGGGATGCCAGTTTTTCGTGTTAAATTATAGATTCAGTCTGCCTAAATGTTTTTTTCTTAACTGTTGCCTGCCAAGCAGATATTTCTATCTGCTAGGTGGTCAGCATACATTTTTTTCACCACCAGTGTATTTCAAGTTTTCAAGTGTATTTTCCAAATGGAATGTCACGAAAAATAAACACAGCCTCGTACCAAGAAACAGAGGTGGCATCTATCATCAGAAATTGAAAGCACTATGCTATTTTGGTTCTACCTGTGTACTAAAAAGGAGTGAACATTTGTGCTAAAATCATGTAAAATCATCTGGTTTAGAATGGGAGAAGTCAGCTGGTTTAGTGAATGGTAGGAACGAAGAGATGGTTATCCAGCATTGCATAGAAATAATGAGAGGCAGGAAGAGAACCCTGGCTTCAGAAAGTATAACGTCCATGTGTAGTAAGGATATTTGTAATGTTTTAAATACTTTAAAAGAATGTTTTTGTAACTAGAATCAGATGTTATATTTAGCCAATATTTTGATTAATGATCTGATTCCAAGGCTGTTCACCAAATGGTCTAAAACCAGCTTAGCATTATCTGTCGGCAAAGCCCTATGCATAGTGATAGCATTATGCCACAAAAATACTTGAGTGGAAACCAGCATGATGGTGTTAAGTTACAAAAATATCTTTATTTGTGTTTTTGCTGCTGTTGGTATTTGCAAGAGTTGTTGTCTGTTGGCAACTTAGTTAGCTAATGTCTTTTTTTTCTCATATGAAGGTCTACATCAAATGCTTACATCGATGTCTGTATACAGGTGTCTGTATCACAGCCTTATTTTATTGTTATGTTGTGATCAGGACCCTGTGACAGGGCTGCTACCAGCTAGTGGAGATCAGCCACATGCCTGGGTCCGGGATAACGTCTATAGCATCGTGTCTGTGTGGGCCCTGAGCTTGGCGTACCGCAAGAATGCTGACCGCGATGAGGACAAAGCCAAGGCCTACGAACTGGAGCAGGTGAGCACACACATTTTTACACATGTAGTGGTCAGAAACTAAACTGCTGCCAGCTCACCTATTAAAACTTGAGAGAGTAAATGTCTTATGAATGTTGTTTATGTTATGTTTATTTTGAATAATGAATTACACTTTTCCCAACATCAGCCCAAACAGGGTAAAATCAAATAAATAAGTCAGTAACATTACTCCAGATATTGACATTGCATTGTTTGCATGCAGATTCATAATTATCTCAGTTTAAGCTGCTCTGCACTAAGCTGTAGTTTTTTGAAGCCTCAGTGAGAGTCTAGGGTAAGCTGATCTTGATAGGCCGCTTTACAAATTCTGACTGAAAGGGAAACCTGCTGTCACCAGACTGAATATGTGTGTGAGGGCCTACCACAGAACATGTCCTACAGAGGATGCCTTGCTCTCATTCTGTGGCTGTTAAAGCTGCAGTTGGCAAGTCTGACAGATTGAGGGGACTTAGCCAAAATTTTGAATGTTTACAACTCTCATGTCCCTCCCCCACTACCACGAGCACCCTCTCATCGAGTTTGTGCTCGTCAGTGCGCAACAGACTGTGATTGACAGTCAGATCTTTTTGAATTTTGGGGCAGCCGTGGCCTACTGGTTAGCGCTTCGGACTTGTAACCGGAGGGTTGCCGGTTCCAACCCCGACCAGTAGGCACGGCTGAAGTGCCCTTGAGCAAGGCACCTAACCCCTCACTGCTCCCCGAGCGCCGCTGTTGTTGCAGGCAGCTCACTGCGCCGGGATTAGTATGTGCTTTACCTCACTGTGTGTTCACTGTGTGCTGAGTGTGTTTCACTAATTCAAGGATTGGGATAAATGCAGAGACCAAATTTCCCTCACGGGATCAAAAGAGTATATATACTTATATACTTATACAGATCTCACACAGCCCTGCTCTGATTGGACCAGAAGAACCGGGAGCTGTGGATTTTTGCAAAACGAATAACAGGCTTGGTGGAGGTAGAAGTGCAGGGTTTTTTCTAAAACCGGCTGATTTATGTTGTTCTGTCGGAGCATAGTGTCGTTTCAGTGAATATGATCAAAAAAATCTTGCCAACTGCAGCTTTAACATGGGATCATTTTCAAATACAGTGGAACCACAAATCCTTGCCAAGAAGCCAAACATTTATTGTTGCATTAAACTTACTGATTACTAGATTTTGTTGTCTATTAAATACCGAATAGTATTTTATCTGTGAATTATTTAACATGCAGAGCTCTGAGCTCTTTAATCCATGTCGTATCAGTCCGTCTCTTGAAATGAAGAGGCTTGACAATATCAGTCAATGATGTTGGTAATTAATGGTATGTACAGTATGAAGGTGTTTGTATGTAAGTGTTATAGCTCTGGTTAGACAGAGGCAGAGACAGTGTGGGCACCAGGAGTCTCAAGTTACTCTGTCCTAATTAGGTTGAGGAGTAGAGGGAAAGGGCAAAGTTGAACTGGGTATGTTTGGTTGTCTGGTAAATATCTCTGTCTATGTTCGTGACCTTCTATTAAAAGCAGTCAAAAGGGCAGTCATGCATCATTTAGAATACAGAACTTTATTCTTTGACAACTGCAAAAAAAAAAGTGTAAAGTGTCTTATTTTTCAAAAATAATATTTTTTTCTTGCACCCTGTCTCTTTCTAGAGTGTGGTTAAACTAATGAGGGGAGTACTGCAATGTATCATGAGGCAGGTGAGTTGGCTGTACATCAGCTCTATTTCTGTGCAATTGCTCCTGTGGAGATCATATTATTTTTCTTATGTAGATCTTCTTAGATACCTTTTTGAAATGTGTGTCTGCTTAGTTGGATAAAGTGGAGAAGTTCAAATATAGCAAGAGCACCAAGGACTCCCTGCATGCCAAGTACAACACCCACACGTGTGCCACAGTGGTGGGGGACTCGGAGTGGGGCCACCTCCAGGTGGATGCCACTTCTCTCTTCATGCTCTTCCTGGCACAAATGACTGCCTCAGGTTGGTATGGATGTGTAGCTTAAGCTACTTGCAAACGTGTTCAACCCTTCTGAAAATCATGACCATCATCGTTGTCTAGTTTACAAAACACACTTGCTTGTGCATATTTTCCCAGTCTGTGTTTTCATCATGAACAGTTATGCTGTAGTATATTGTAAAGGATATTTTTGGTCTTGTATGACCATAAAAATGTTATCCATACCTTAAAGCTACAGTTGGAAAGTCTCATCGAGTTTGTGCTCGTCAGTGCGCACCAAACTGTGATTGACAGTCAGATCTCACACAGCCCTGCTCTGATTGGACCAGAAGAACCGGGAGTTGTGGATTTTTGCAAAACAAATAACAGGCTCTAGGTAGAGGTAGAAGTGCGGTTTTTTTTCTAAAACCGTCTGATTTATATTGTTATGTCGGAGCATAGTGTCGGTTTCAGTGAATATGATCAAAAAAATCTTGCCAGCAGCTTTAAGCACCCTCCATATATGCTTTGTTTTCTGATGGCTTTTTGTCATCCTGCACCAGAGTCTAGTTTAGCCCTCAGGATTGTGGACACCTGCACCCCAATGCCAGCTACTTAGCTTTGTAGATTTTCTGCAGTAATGGCTAGACTACTGGTAGCTTCTCTCACTAGTTCATATCTACAGGGGACAGGGACAGCTTTTTCTTTTTTTTTCTACGAAACCTATTGATGCAACTTCCGCTTTTTTCTTCACAGATAGTGCATCAAAAACACATGAATATTTTCATGGTGCCTTTTCCTCGCTTAAGCATTAAGAATCCTCTTGATTCTTCAGTCCTCATTTTCCTCTTCATTGGAGTGATTTGTATATCAAGAAGGGGATCACTACTTTGACCACACATAGGTCGTACCTAACCATCACACCATTGTGAATGTATAGCTCTCTGCCCCTTCATAACCATTTACTCCTATATAAATAGTGTTCTACTTAAATTCTATTTTAAATACCGTTTCTGGTGATATAATTAGCCATGATTTACACAAGCATGAAATAAACAGACCTCTCATTATATGAGTGAGTCTCAAGTAGCAAGGAGCAAACATGCTAATAAAAATGTGCATCCTTTTTGTGAATGACTTTGCTTGAAAGCTACCGGTAAATGAATGAATACATTTTGTTTTTACTCTTGACCCTGAGCTAGTGCTTTTAAAAAACACACAATCATACCCAGACAGTGCACACTACTGCAGACACAACATGATGGTGCTCCATAGATACTCTGTGCGGAAGATACGGATGATGAAATTTGTGGTTTTACGAAATCATCCGCACTGTGTGGAGACTGTGTGTGTCCACAGAACTATACTTAGGCCTTAGAGGGCACCTCCGGATCATTTCTTAGTAGTTTGTCATCTTCCTTAATCTGGAACCCAAAAGCCCAGGGGGTTGAATACCTTGCAAGTAGTAGCCTATATTTCATTTTTCAATTTCTTTTTTGTTTCGTTTAATGTTATGTAATGTAAAATATATTGCCTTTGGACATATGCTAGACCATAAATGTATGCAATAAATGTACTGATTGGGAAAATATATGTGCATGCCAAATATATTTTGTAATTGTGGAAATGGGGATGACTCAGTTTCATAACATAACGGGTAGAATACAAATGTGATTTGCCATTTGTCATACTACTTTGAAGATTCAAAAGTACACACTTAAAACTAATGTGTTGTCCTTATCTGGACACAGAGATGTGTTAAAAACAACGCAAGTTGTGTTGTTTTGAATACATTCGTTTTAAGAGTATATGAACACCAGTGCCGACAAAATACAAACACATTTAGACAATGTCCGTTTATTTCTCTTTTGTGCTGTGTTTCACAGGACTCATCATTGTCTACACACAAGATGAAGTGGATGTAATCCAGAACCTTATGTTCTACATTGAAACTGCATACAAAGTGGCTGTGAGTAGACAGAAGAGTATTTTGTGCATTTTTTTTTTTATTTTTGACTCAGATTGTCATTTGTTCTATTCTTCTTCTTCTGAGTTATGTGATCATCCATGATGAAAGCTGAAAAATAGTATCTTTGTATATTATAAAAAGATAATATTTATATACAAAGATATATTTTTATCTCTCCAACAGGATTATGGTATGTGGGAGAGAGGCGACAAGACCAACCAGGGTATCCCAGAGCTCAATGCTAGCTCTATTGGCATGGCCAAAGTAAGTGCAACACTCATTGTCAAAGCTACCACAAATTTAGCCGCATCATGCTGCATGACAGTGTTTTATGCAAATAAAAAAGCTGTGTATTAACTGAAGTGCCCGATAGTCTAATGAATCAGAATCAAGTGTTTTAATCATAAAAAAGAATGGAAAAAAAGAAATGCATTCCCATGTATAGCCTGCCCCTGTGTAGGCTATTAACTTCATTAACATCAAATTTTGCAAAATCAATGTATAAACCTTGGTTTAGTACCCAGGAAACGACGGTGCTGAGCACAGCTCAGAAGAGGTAAACTAGGTTTATTGGTATGTATTTTTATTGAGCTGTATAGAATATATAGTTCTCTGACTACTTAAGTCAGCAACACACCCTATACAGAGTAAAGGCGTGAGAGCAAGTAAACTACCATGGAGTAAATGACATTTGGATTTAGCCTGGACATGATCACTCTGTCCCAGTGGCTTGCCCTTCCACTGAGCAGCTGAGAATGTAACTTAGGATGGCATGTTATGATCCATGCTCTGGTGGAGCACCCCTCGGGCTATCTGACCTTATTTAACCTCAGTATGATTACTCTAGTGTACAGTTCTCAGATTGGCTGCTTCGATCCATGGGTGAGCAGCAGCCGAAGGCTTTAAAGGAACACACTACACCTTTTTTGGGCAACTTTTACAACTTTTTGGGAAATAAGCTCATTAGCCGAATACCCCAGAGATAGATAGGAGGATGCATTCCCTCCTCTCTGCAATAACCCAGTCTGATCACACCAGCCTAGCCTAGCATAATTCACTGGAATTGAAAGCCTATAACTCCCTTTTAGCTACAGGCTAAATCAGCTATCAGTCTAACCCACTTAGAGTGAATTATGCTAAAGTAGGCTAACAGTGTCAGACTAGGTTACTGCACGCACAGAGAAGATAAAGATGTCTATCTTCAAATAAGATAATTTCCCAAAAAGTTGATCTGTACAGGGTCTGATGTAGGCCTGAGCCCGTGGGAATAATAATTCCTAGTTCTTGCTTAACCAGCATGGAAACACTAAAAAGTGTCTGTTTGTACTTCTTTGGTCAAATATATCCCTGCAGTGAATAAAGTTGTTGTTGTGGTTTTGAGAATGTTGCTAGAACAGTAAGATATGAAGCCCTGAATGAATACATTTATGGATAGCTTTATTGTATTTCTATGTGATGAATAAAGCTCTCTGAATTCTGGTGACAGGCTGCACTGGAGGCACTAGATGAGCTAAATCTGTTTGGTGCCAAAGGAGGACCAGGGTCTGTTGTCCATGCATTATCAGATGACATTCAGCATTGCCAGGTAAGACCAGCGTAAAGTATTCTTTTATTAAATAATGAAAAGTCCTAATAAGTTCCCTATACCTCATGTGCATCATTGATATACTGAAGTGACCTAATGCAGCCCAAGGGGGCATATGAAGAACGCTGGTAGTTAATCAGATTTGTTTTTTGTCCTTCACAGTCCATCCTTAATTCCATGCTACCCCGGGCCTCGACCTCCAAGGAGGTGGATGCAGGAGTCCTCTCCATCATCTCGTATCCTGCTTTTGCAGTGGAAGACATGAGCATAGTCAATCTCACCAAAGAGGAGATCATCTCCAAGCTGCAGGTCCTTCTGATAAACACTTTCAATCTGTTCCTAGAGGGTTTCTGGATGAAACGTTCAAAACCAATGCAGATACTTTGAAATGAAAATGAATCGGACGTTAGCATAACGCTTTACAAAATGTTTTGACATTTTGACATTTTTGTATGTCCCCAAGTTACCATTAGCTCAATGTTGTTTTCTGTGCCACTGGAAATGCCTTAGGTTTGTTTGTTTATACCGTTGAAAGGGTCTATATCAGACTGTATTTACAAGTTTAAAGCCTTATGAACAGAATTCCTTATTCCTGTAATAATTATCTTTCCCTCTTTACAGGGACGCTATGGTTGTTGCAGATTCCTCAGGGATGGCCACAAAACCCCCAAAGAGGTGAGAAGTGTGAGGTTGTGAGGTTTGTAAGGACCTCTTGTGAGGTATCAACTCCAGCTCTCTTCCACTGGCAATCGCACAAACTTCTTTTTCCATCTCCCCATACTGGCAGGATCCAACCCGACTATATTATGAGTCTGCTGAGCTGAAGTTGTTTGAGAATATTGAGTGTGAGTGGCCTCTCTTCTGGACTTACCTTATCCTGGATGGGATTTTCATCAACAGCCCAGAGCAGGTTGGCTGTGTGTGTGTGTGTGTGTGTATGTGTGTGTGTGTGGAGAAAGTCCCTGTAGACAAGCTGAAGTATGTTTCACCTATGCTATTTGGTTGCATATGCGTATACAGTTATGCTCATAAGTTTACATACCCTGTACAAACACAATGCTAAAGTTGACTAAAAAAGTGGAGGAACATTTATTTATTTACGGTACATTATTCATTCACAAAGAAAATTGGTGTCCTTAAAGGTTTTGTAAACTTTTGAGCACAACTGTAACTTAAAACTACTCTGATTAACATTGTTTTGGTCCCAAATGAAAATATACACTCTGTATCATCCAAAAATCTAATGTAAACATTCATATTCAGCTCAGCTTACTAAAGTAAACATGTTGGAGACGTTAAAGGAAGATGTCCAGAGTAAAAATGTAATGTAAATGTATAAACAAGTTTTGCTTGAATCTGTGTACTACTACTAGCATTATATTCTAATTGGCTGATCACTGATCCGTATCAGGTGCAAGAGTACAGGGAAGCTCTAGATGGCATTCTTATCAAGCAGAAGGATGGGATTCGTCTGGTACCAGAACTCTACAGCGTCCCGGCAGATAAAGTGAGAAAATCCGTTGTTCTTCTAAGTGGTTAGTCCATTTCTGATTTAACACTTTCTGAGTTCATGTAAATGAATGTGTGTTTGACCAGGTGGATGAGGAGTATGTCAACCCCCACACCGTGGAGAGGGTACCTATGGGCAAGTGCCCTCTGAGATGGGGCCAGTCTCTGTATGTTTTGGGGAGCCTCTTGGCCGAGGTGAGGTATTAATGTTTTGTGTATTTCTTTTTCTTCTTCTCAAGTGTTTTGCGGTTCTGTTCTTTTGAGATATGATATGACCCGTCTTGCCTTAATCTGATCTGTGAACAGATGTAAATCTCTGATTTGCCTTTCTACGAGTGCTAAAGCAGCCTTTTGTTTTTGGTGCAGGGTTTTTTGGCTCCCGGAGAGATTGATCCTCTGAACCGGCGCTTTTCCACTATCCCAAAGCCTGATGTAGTTGTACAAGGTTTGCCAATTTAATAGACTTTTCAAAACTTTTTTTTTAACCCTGGTTGATATTTAGCATTCTTAAGATTACCTAATACATAATTTGCAAGACTACATAGCTCAAACCAGGCTACTTCATAGAAGTGAAAAAGATCATTCACCATTTTGATGAATAGGATCATTCACCATTTTGTGAATTTACAAAGGCAATTTATGCAATCCAGTTATGGGGCAGCATTGCAGTTTAAACAGTTTTTGACTTTTAAAAAGTAATTCTTGAAATCTTGCAAGTTATAAATCTGTGAAACCTGATACAAATCTCACTGTATTGGTTCCATATACCTATTGCTTATTGAATTAGATTTATGTTTTTAATTTTAATTAATTAAGATTTTAATTTTAATTTACATTTTCTGTGCTTCTACTTTCTTAGTCTCGGTTTTGGCCGAGACAGAGGAGATCAAGCAGCTGCTGATAAAAAACGGGATTGAAGTGGAGACCGTGGCAGACATCCACCCCATCCGAGTACAGCCCTCCCGGGTGCTTAGTCACATTTATGCCAGACTCGGTAAGCGGTGGTTCACCCAAAATATTTTTTTTGCCCAACACATTGGAAGGGAAGGGAAGCAGTAAAGACTTGGAAGGGAAGGAATAAAGACTAGGAATGAAAGAATAAAGACTAGGAATGAAAGAATAAAGACTAGGAATGAAAGAATAAAGAAGAAATAAATAAAGACAAGCCATAAAGACTGAATAGGAGCACACTCTAGGAGGTACCCTTCTGGGACACCTAAAGCCTCATTTATGCTGAATTCTAAATACGGATACGGATTCAGATGGAGCCTCCCTCTGTTCTCCGTGTTGATTTAGTCCATAATTTGACTCTGTTCACTTCAAGCTTATGAATACGGACAGAACGGATCAATGTATGAAACGGACATAGTCACTTTTATATGAAAAGGGAGCGTAAACTAGGCTTAAAGTCTACATCTCTGCCCTTTTGCCAGTTGCCACGGCTACTTTTGGTTTAAACTTGGGCTGTAACACAATGCTCAACAATGGTACTTGGGTGAAACATTTTGACCAATCAAAGCTTATCAATTCGGTCAATCACACTGCAAATGCAACCAGATATGACTTTTTGTGCATTGCAACCTCCACATTTCCAGTGTGATTGCTGCTTAACAGCTTGCACAACTGACAACAATTTTTAGAAATAATTCACAATTTAAGAAATTCAGAGAAGGTCATCTGTGAGGCTGTTTGTGAATCCACACACAATCTGTGAAATCAGAATACATAGTGTCATTTATGTCATTTGTGATTATATTTTATTCTCTTCTGCTGGTATCATAGACTGTTTTGGTCACTGTAGTGTGTTGTCCTCTCCTACTCCACAGGGCGGAACCACAGACTGGGCCTAACGGGAAGACCCTATCGGAGGATGGGAGTACTGGGAACGTCCAAACTGTACATTGTCCGGAACACCATCTTTGCCTTCACTCCTCAGGTACATGATGGCATGAGAACAAGGAGGTTCCATTTAATGCTACACCATGATAGTCACACAGAACATTTGTCTGGGGGACCGTCAGTTTTATATATAATCATGTGCCTCAGGCCCATTATAAACTTTATACTTTATGTTGCCATGGTTGATTTTCAGATGCCATGGATGTTATCATTTCAGTTATTTTGCCATGATTTGGAAATTGATATGGAAAAGTAAACTTTTTGTTAACTATAAACTTTCTGAAGTGTTCTGTGGGCATGCCGAGGAATGCATAATATTCAATAATATTCAAGGAATGCATACTATTCAATAATATTCTAGGAATGCATAATATTCACTATGTAAACTTGACTAGACTAGAGTTGTAGCCAGCCACATTTTTATATACACCTCCTCTCTCTCTTTGCAGTTTATTGACCATCAGCAGTTTTACCTTGCTTTGGACAACAGAATGATTGTGGATATGCTACGCACTGACCTATCCTACTTGTCTTCACGCTGGAGGATGACTGGTCGACCCATGGTCACTTTCCCCATCTCTCAGACTATGCTCAGTAGGTTCATATAGGCTTCCTCCTTATCAAACCTTTGCTTTACTTGAATTAGTTTGAATCCATGAAACATAAAGTAGTACCATCTTTCATTGAAATGTCAGTTTCCCACATTGATATGATTGTCTTTGCCTGATGCTGTTTTGAGCAATGTGTTTATCTTGCTCTCACAGCTGAAGACCATACTGACCTGGATCCGGCTGTCCTTGCAACACTTAAAAAACTTCAGGATGGTTATTATGGAGGAGCAAGGTGATAATCGGAATGTCACATGGTTCTTTTTTGTTGCAAATTTCTGTTGTACTAATCACACACTTATCTCACCAACACGATTTCCCACTATGAGAATTGTAATGCCAGTCGGATTTTCTTTTGTGTTTTTGTTTTGTTCATTTCTGTTGTACTAATCACACACTTATCTCACCAACACGATTTCCCACTATGAGAATTGTAATGCCAGTCGGATTTTCTTTTGTGTTTTTGTTTTGTTCATTTCTGTTGTACTAACCACACACTTATTTCACCACTGCCCCTAATCACACTTTTCCCCTCCCCCCTGGTAGAATACAGACGGGGAAGTTGTCAGAGTTCCTGACCACTTCCTGTTTTGCGCACTTGAGTTTCATGGACAGTGGTAAGAATCGGGGCAGCTGCATGGCCTGGGATGATGATGATGATGATTATGAAGAGGAGGAAGACAATGACTGCTTTGAGCGGCCCATGCATGAGCTCGAATTTAATGATGGTAAGGGTGGAGAGGGGATGCAGAAGCATCAGCCATTGGTACAGTAAAGTTCCATTCATGCTCATGTTTGTCTAAAAACACACCACTTTATTCACCATGTTTCATTTGAAGAAAAATAAGAAGGCTGATGTTCCTGACGGCAGTTTCAGGTAACAGGTATTAGAGTTCACAGAGAACCATGTCATTCCACAACGATCAGCTCTGTACAGGACCCTGTTACAGAACCTTATCATATTATTTTTTTTATAGTTGTTGCAATGTTTCTTCTGAATTGCATCTTTAACTCAAACTGACACAAAACACTTTTTTGAGTGGTTTGAGTCTTAATAGTGAAAACTAAAGTGTCACTGATTAATTAATTAAATTAAGTGACTTAATTAAATGACTAATGACTCTTCAAAGACCATTTCCACTGCTTTGTCTAACTGTCATCTTCATGTCTAGTTAATCACTGATCCTCTCATATCCCTGACCCTTTTAATCACGTACCCTGGCTAAGTACAGATCTACCCTACCATCATTGTGACTGCAATAGAATAGCCTGACTGCTACTTTGATTACACTTTACTTGAATAGTCTGACTATCTACAGGTGCTTAGATTCAACAAGCTATCTGTTGATCCGGTGTTAAAGCCATGGTTAAGGTTATGGGTTGTATTTGGGTAAGGTGATGTTCAGCTATTGCTCAGCAACAATTTTACATACTGAACATGAACCCTAACAGATGATCTGTTAAGTCTCTGTGGCCAGACTATCTAAATCAAGTGTTACCACAACTTTTTGTGGTGTTATTACGCTGCTTTATTGCATGTGATCCTCTTAAAAGCATGCTGGCAGAGTAAATTTGATTGCTGCAAAATGGATTTAAGGAAAGATGAAATAATCCTTTACTTGTCTCAACAATAGAGAAATTGGCATTGTTATGCATGACTTTTCAAGATTATGTATTTGTATTTTTTTGTGTATGTAGGTGCAAAGTGCATGGCACATTACAAAATTGTAAATGAAAAGCATGTGTGCACAGTTCTGGAAAAATGTAATCTATATAGTAATCTATTCTAGTAATCTAATAATCTATTCTTCCAAAAATTAAAGGAACATCTCCACAGCAATATTCTAAATACTTCTTGCTTTTGCCTCGTCTATCTCTCTCTCGATCTCTCTCTCTCTCGATCTCTCTCTCTTTCTCTCTTGATCTCTCTTTCTCAGAGACGGATGACCTGGCGCAGTACCTAGACCAGCTCTTAGCTACTTCAGTTCCCAGGCAAGGTCTCCAAGTGACCGGGGGAGTGACCGGCCTGAGTCGCTTCAAAGCAGCAGCGAATAAGACACGAGAGATGGTGTCACTTATGCGTAAAGCGAAAGATCTGCAGATTCAAAGTGAGTTGTGCTTCTTGTTTAGTCCTCATCAGTTTTCAACTTTTTTTAACTGCGATGTCAGAAATGTTACTTTTAGTAAACTTAATTGAGTAGTCGCACAGTTACCACATTGTTTTGCAATTACTTTAGATTATTAGATATACATGTAACTTGTGAAATGTGCATCTTCCTTTTACTCTAGACATTCACATGTACTTGCCTACTAAGCTGTTCCGCTCCCCTCAACCCGCCCTGAACCTTAGAGATTCTTCTGGACCTCAGAGTCAGGTGTGTGTTCATTTGCATTGATTTGTTTTGAAGTCACGGTTCGGTTCATTTTTGGTACGGTAAGCCTTTAGGTACTGCAAGCCTAAAATTCACTGACAATATTGCTGATGCAGAACTGGAAAAGTATTTTAGAATTGAACCTTGAACAATAAGAATATTGAACCTAACATACTGTACCTAAATGGTTCGGTACAGATACGTGTACCTTTACACCCCTATGCTGTATTGATATGCCATTGTCTTTGTGACTTTGTTCCTTTGCTATCCTCAGGGCCCAGAGGTGATAGTGACCGGAGAGAGTAACCTGCCCCGAGATGTCAGCGGTAACATCGACTATGAAGCTCTAGTCCGACTTCTCGCCGAAACACGCAACCTACAAGATCAGGCAGACATCTTGTATATTCTCTTTAAAGACAAGTTAGTATCACCGCTCAGTGTCACTTTTCATCACAGGTTCTTCACATTGGAAATGGTTCTTCAGAAAGACTTTTTTCATGCCTGTTTGCATTTTCTTTAATGGTTCTTCAAAGAACTATATTGAGGGCTTTGAGGGTTCTTTGAAGCACTATAAAAGGTTGTTCTATCATGGTAATGCTCTGAAGAACCAGTTTTGGCACCATTATTTTTTGTACTACCAGAAATGTATTCTTTTTCATGGTTTCATGGTTTATCTCTCTTTCCCTGTCTACACACTCATCATTGGCCCTTTCTTCCGACTCTAGAGGGATGGACTGGGACACACGCCTGCTAGGTAAGGGAACGACAGTTCGCTGCTTGCTCATGGATCTTTACGAGAAGGCCGGTGACCTGCGTATGTGGGGTCTCATCCGCATGATCTCTGGGATGCTCCGGAAGAAAGTGGAGGAGCTTGACTGGGTTAGATTTGCCGACTGACTTCATTCATTGTTGTAAATTGAGAGTAATGCATGGGCACGTTTA
This sequence comes from Alosa sapidissima, assembly GCF_018492685.1. Lineage (NCBI taxonomy): Eukaryota > Metazoa > Chordata > Actinopteri > Clupeiformes > Clupeidae > Alosa > Alosa sapidissima. The sequence goes on from NC_055974.1 coordinate 11,115,915, forward strand.
CATTGCTTTATCAAACAATACGTACTGTAGTTAACGAGACTCGCCGGAGATGAAAGAATTTGTTTTTGTTTTGTATCTATGGGCAGGCCTGCTCTGATCTGCTGTCACATCAGAAGCATCTGACTGTGGGCTTACCACCAGAGCCCAGAGAGAAGACCATCTCCGCGTTAGTCCACCTCCCAACACATCCACAAATCTCCTACCCTCCACAACAAATACATATCAGACATTTTCACCCTACACAGACTTCACAATATGAAAGATTTGAAAAAATGGAGTAGTAGACAGTATGATAGATGCGGTTGGGAATCTGTTTAAAATCTGTAATATTGATATTTTGGCAGTTGAACATTTGATCACATTTTGGATTAAACCAACTTTCAGCCAAACCAAAAAGTAATACCACTTTGCTCCCGTGCCTTTTGTATCCCTTTATTAGACTACTAATGAGCGGAGTGCAATCATTCATCAAAAGCAAACCGATATTTTCACATTTCACTAGCATTTAGTCAACAGCAAATGCGCCATATGAATATTATGAATAATAACATGCATAATGCATGGGCCATACATAATAAGTCATACATAATGAACATCTGTGCATTGATGTAAAAGTACAATCTAGGCTGTATATACAGTGTATATATACTAAACATTTTGAGTATCACCTTTGCATGTGTGCAGGCCCATGCCTCCAGATGAGCTGGTCAAGCTTATTGATCAGGCCAGTGAAAGTAACATCACCATCGCCATTCTCACTCAGGTGAACATATTCTCATATGTTGTTATTATTGAGCCAGAGCAAGCTTCTAAGTGACTTATCCATATCAACAGATCTCTCTCTCTGTGTGTGTGTGTGTTTGTGTGTGTGTGTGTGGTGTGGTGTGTGACTGTGTCCCCTCTAACACAGGAAATAATGGTGTACCTGGCCATGAACATGAGAACACAGCCGAACTTGTTCAGTGAAATGTTCCGTCTTCGTATTGGTCTTATCATCCAGGTCATGGCCACTGAGCTGGCGCAGTCCCTTAACTGCTCCGGTACGTATGTCCCACCTCTGGCCTGATGGTCGAGAATTGCATACACTTGTGTGTCATGTAAAATCTTATTCTGTATGTGTGTGTGTGTGTGTGTGTGTGTGTGTGTGTGTGTGTGTGTGTGTGTGTGTGTGTGTGTGTGTGTGTGTGTGTGTGTGCGCATGTGTGTGTGTGTTCCTTAGGTGAGGAGGCCACAGATAGTCTAATGAATCTGAGTCCCTCTGAGTTGAAGAACCTGCTCCATCATATTCTGAGTGGGAAAGAGTTTGGAGTGCAGAAGAGTGGTTAGTATATGATTAGGATTTGTGTGCATGTGCACCTTAATTGTTTAGCAACAGGTGTACGCTACTATTTTTTCACTTTCATGATGAAGCTTTTGTGTGATATTAGTTATGAGTGCAAAATCATTATTCTCCTTATACAGTAAGTGAGTCATACACTTCACTGTTGTGTGTATGACTATTTTTTCCCCCCATTTAGTTCGCTCTGTACAGACAGGTGCTAGTCCTGCTATTTCTATCCATGAAGTTGGCAACGTGGGAGCTACAAAGAGTGAGAGAGCGGGCATCAGCAAACTCAAAAGTGACATAAAGATGGTACAGAACCTTCTTCCATATGGACATTTGATGGTGCTCAACATCCTATATTGAAATAAAAGGGCCATGGATCAGGGAGAAGGATTTATTGAATAATATCTCAAGTTCAAGCTCAAGTTCATTTCAGTTTTTGTAGACAGATGTACATTAACACAAGGACAACATTAGAATGGAATGTTTTGGAGGAGAAAAAGCAGCAGGTCAGTTTGTTAATAAGAGCACTAGGAAAGCATTAATATGGTACACTAAGATTAAATAACAAAATAAAATGTAACATTTAAGATGGAATAGAGATGATATAGCACTGTAAACATTTATAAAACGAGTGTTTAAAGTAAAAGCGACGTATATGCAACGTTATTAGCACATATTTCAAATACACAAAGAAATAGTGTGATGTGAAATGTGATTATTTTCTTTGTAGTTGGAGGAACGCAGGTTGTCATGGTCAGAACAAACAAAGGTGACACTATGGTGTTGGTGTTGCTCTACTGGTGCTAATTCTCCAGTTCTAATCAGAGGGATGATGCATGATCATGGCAGTTAATTTTCATTCTGGATCATAATTGCAATTATGGCAGCCTTTTTCATTCTGGATCATAATTGCGATTATGGCAGCCTTTGTCATTCTGGAATGTGTAATTGTATCTATCGGGAGTTTAGTTGTGACAGAGCAGCAAACTATTTTTCATCACTGATGGCATAAAATATGAAAAAAGCATGCCAAGTATTGGAGTTATAAATCTACCTTACTGGTACTGACTGGTGCTGAAAAAAGAAGCGGTTTAATTTTATTTAATTTACTGTATGTCATATTATTTGTTCATAAAAATCACTGGTGTTCCCTTCAAATGTATCTTTCCTCTAAAAGAAATCCTTATCATATTATCATTTTCATATCTGTGTTTCTCACCCGCAGGGTCAACACACACACACTTTGGATGTTGAGCATGTGGAATCCGTGGTAAGAGGAACACCTTCAAAAACCCATTAGTGTCAGTTTACACAGCACTGGAATTTAGTAGTATTGGGATACAACTTATAACATTCTTCTGTGCATGTCATGATATAGGCACGTCATTGATATATTTGCTTTGTAGAGGTGCCGGTTTCCGTCCATTGAGTCGTTAGATGGGGCAACTGTTGCTCATCCAGGAAAAGACAGTCGTCAGGGTCAGTGGCTACGCAGGAGGAGGCTGGATGGAGCCCTGAACAGAGTGCCTGTGGGCTTCTATCAGAAAGTCTGGAAGATTCTACAGAAGGTCAGCAGGATGAGATGATGGGCCCTGATTTGAATAATTGGCACAGTGCAAAGTCTAACTAAAGCTAATTTAATGACTAGGCGAAATAAAATCGCTAATTTAACACCATGGGCGAGACCTTAACTTCAAACATCAATAGGCCAGCTCAATGCTCCCACAGGTTCATGCAAGAGAACTTTACTTGTTAATAAGACGTTGCACTTTGCCTACCATTTAAATTAGAGCCCTATGTGTGCCTTCAAAGAGAGTACAGATGATGGGATATGAACCTTCCCTGTTCTCGAAATGTTAGTTACTCTCTTTGCTTTTTCCTCAGTGCCATGGACTCTCCATTGAGGGATTTGTGCTTCCATCATCAACCACAAGAGAGGTAAAAACCCAATAGAAACACCGCAACATAAAGGTGTTGCTATTTCCCTCTTGCACAGCTCTTAATCATACCACTGGCATCCTTGTCTCATACAACTTTAATTTCCTTGCATTTCTTCCATCCCTACCCTCTGTGTCTGAAGATGACCCCAGGGGAGATCAAGTTTGCAGTGCATGTAGAGACAGTGCTAAACCGCGTTCCCCAGCCTGAATATCGCCAGCTGCTGGTGGAGGGGATTCTGGTGCTCACGATGCTTGCAGATGTGGACATCAACAGCATTGGCAGCATCATCCACGTGGAGAAAATCGTGCACATGGCAAATGATATGTTCTATAAGGATCAGGTATGTCTTAAATCTAAAATATTTTCCCTCAGTAAATAAAGATAAATAAAAACAAATATTGTTAACTCAAAAATATTTTTGGCCCAACAGAAGGATCTGGGTGCTGAGGATAGTATTCTGGACAAAGACCGGTCCACTGGCATCTGCAGGCTCTTGTACGACAGTGCCCCTAGTGGCCTCTACGGCACCATGACATACCTTACCAAGGCAGTGGCCATTTATGTTCAGGACTTCCTGCCCAGCGGCTCCTGTGCCTTACAGTAACTCTCGTGATGTTTTCAGGTGGATGGACAGATAGCATTAGCAAGATACCTACAGTAGATGTTGAGGCTGCAGTTATGGTAGTTAGACACCAACACTGTTTAATTAATTAGTCTGAACTTAGTCTGAACTTTATGTGTGCAGCATCAGTGAAACGTATTATTTAAACTCACATCATCATAGGCCAATAGAATAGGTCATGTCTTATCCACATCCACACATTCTGTTTACATGATTATCTGGCTGTGGCCAGTTCATATGTGGAGCAGTGTTTAGTATTGATTAGAGGCATCCTTTTTATGAGTCAAACAATTTTTGATGTCAAAAGCAATCTTGTGTGGAATTGTATTGTAGTTTTGTCATTGTTCCTTTTTGAAGAATAGTTATTTTCTTGTATTACATCAAGACTACTACTGTTTTAAATGTCAATTAGTACAATTTGAGATAAAGGGAATTAGGAAGAAAAACAAAGACTGTCAAATGTCAAGGTGGTGTAAGTGAAAATTTAAAAATAGGCCTATTGATTTTAAAATCTTTTAATGATTAGGGGATTCGTGGTATTGTAGGCTAATGATGGCCTCAGTATTCAACAGGAAGTCACCACACAATTTTAATTTGAAGAGAATGCATGCTAATCAATTCAGCACCTCAGATAGCTGCAGACTAGCAATCATAATTTATTTATTTAATGAATTGTGCATAGATAATTTACCATATAATCTGGTACTATGTAAAATACTATGTATTTCTTTTGCCTCTTTACTACAACAGTGTGAAGATGAACTTTTGCAGTGTTTACATGCCTAATAAAGGAGAATCACCTCATATTCGGTTCCATTTGTTATTTTAATCTGTAAGTTTATGTAGTTTACATAATGCCCAATTTCTCCACATTATATCAAAGTGAAAGACAAATCATATTTTTGTCTGTAGTCTGATACTTTAGGGCTGTGAGACATCTACACATAATGTTAGCAGCATGTTTCATTTTTAATACAAATGACACATTTGGCTACATGAAAGTAATTGGAGTTTGCTACAATATATGACAGTAGTGGGTGATCTGACAGCAAACAGCATCAAAATACAAGTCACCTCTAGAAAGTCTCTGACAAATGTTTAATGTTACTATGTTAAAAGCCATCCTTACACCACAAGATTTGGTTTTATTTGACAAGATTTGGGAAAGATTGTAGTCTTTTGAGTAAAACCAAATCTTGTCAAAGTCTTCTGGTGTGTATATACACACACACATTTTGCATACTCACTTTGCTAATGTAATGTTAAGATTAATATACATTCAGTATAACAAATACATTAAATATAGCGGTTATGATGACATTCCAGAATGTAGGGGTGTTGTGCAAGCCAAAATAAAATCTGAGGGCATGAAGTCCTTTATGAAAAAAAAAAGAAAAAGAAAAATATCTATATATTGCATATTGCAACATATATATATATATATATATATATATGAGATGCAATTATCTTTATTCAAAGATCCAGATATTGAAACGTAAAAGATCCAGATATTGAAAATCTTCAATGGGCACAATACCAGTGTCATCCTTCTCTTTTCAAGGCTATTAACTTTTACATTAACTTTTGAGTCCATATAAGTTAAGACATGGGTAGGCTATACAATACCAGAGAGGGTTAAAGCAGAGCTAGTAATCAAGGATCTTTGGTAATACTGTATGTAATTCAGTTTAGACTGGCAGGGGCCTAGGCTACACACACACACACAAACACACACACATTTAAAAAACGAATGAATGGATTTTGACTTTTATTTTGAAAACAATACGAATAGCGGCCATATTGAAATTGCAGTTGTCGCTGGCTTCACATACGCAGCTCTGCAGAGCAAGTTAGATCTACAACATTTATTTTCAGGAGTGATTTTCATTTACACTAAATGAGTGACAGCAATCTACATGATGTCAAACGAACAGTCGCTTATTTGTATAGTCCTGAATATACCGAAATCTGTGATTCTCTCTCTAAAGTTCCAAACCGGGTGAGAAGAAATGCTAGCCAACATTGTGATTGATGTTAACATGCTAACTCAGGCTAATAATTTTCAAATGTTGCCCCTTGAAAGAGGCAAATTACTGGTGTTTCATTTTTACTGTAGGTTGCACTCTATGCCTTTGATGACACTGCCATTTTATTTTCAGGCATCAATGGTTCACTCCTTGATAGAGGCATATGGCTTGATGAAGTATATGAAGTAAGTTGACCTGCACAACAATCAGAACAAACGTTACTGTATTGTTATTATTGAATGGAGCTTAGATAAGACTCACAGAAGAATGTGTCGTCAAATGCCTCACTAACCACGTTTACATCTAGTTTAATACATTAATGCTAATCTTTGGTTCATGAACGCAAAATGTGCTTACACTGACGCAAAGTTTTGATCATTTTAGACTCATAAAACCACAGTTTGCTTCTATGGAGCAGATGGCGGCGTTTCATACTGGCTCTTACCTGGAACACCTGCACAAAATCAGTCAGGATGGTGATAATGATGACCCACAGTCTTCTGATTTTGGTTTAGGTATGGCGAAGACCCACTTTATTTAGAAAAGTACACAGGTATAGGCACCTGTAGTCATACCACTATGTAGTTCTATGTTGCACTGTCTATCAGCTTTACAGGACTCAGGAGTGCAGTCAGATAGCCCTGGTGTCTATTGCTTCAGCAGTAACAACCACATGATGCGTTATCAAATGCCTCGTGCTCCCAAGTGTGATATGTTCTGGTCTGATGTGTTGACTGTACTTGGTGGCCTGTCATGCAATCTAGCACTTTGACATTACAATGCTAATCTGTGTGTTACATAGTCGGTGACACATGTCAACTGTATACCTCCAACATTTTGACAGCAGGGGGCCAACCATACTTGCTACTTGCATTAAATTAGGGTAGACTCTCTGAGTTTGATTGACTCTGAGCCTCTTTGAGCACAATTATATAGAGTCATGGGCTTAAAGTTTCATATTACTTCCCAGCTTTATGCCCCAATCTTCCCTTCTGTTCATTATCATCCCCATCTGTTGTCTACATAGGCCACTATATTTATTTTTCTTTACATGTTCGTCTCTTAGGCTACGACTGCCCGGTGGTGGAGGGGATCTTTGACTACGCTGCGGCTGTGGGTGGAGCCACACTGACGGCTGCTCAGGCCCTGCTGGATGGGAAGTGTGAGGTGGCCATAAACTGGGCGGGGGGGTGGCACCATGCCAAGAAGTAAGCAAACATAATTGGAGTCGGTGTGTGTGTGTGTGTTGGGGGGGGGGTGCGGGGGTGTCTTGGACTCTAAATAAACATCTCCATGTGTTTGACCTCAGTTAGAGTGCCTTATTGTTCTTTAACAGCTTATCCTAACTGCATGAGAGTGTCATGAATCAGACTGTCATGAAGCATTCAGAGCTCTCTGTCCACGGTGAATCGGTTAAATATGCTCTTCTATTGTGTCACATTTCATGTTCAAAATAGCAGAACGACGCAAGTAACAGAAAGAAAATAGAGACGGGGTGTCTCATCGGACAAAAGTTTTGCTCAAAGTGTCGCAGCGCATCATGCTGCACAACACCGTGATGTGTTGCGGCCAGTTTGGACATTCCAATAGAAAACAATGGAATCAATAGCATGCAATTGCATAGCATGCAGTCAGGATACGATGTAAGACTATAATATTTGATGTTGATAAGAAAAACGTTACCATCTCTGCTCTATCACCTGACGTGACATTCTTCGTACCCTTCTGTCTGTATCCTAGGGATGAGGCATCTGGCTTCTGCTATGTGAATGATGCTGTCCTTGGTATCCTAAAACTGAGGGAAAAGTATGACCGCGTCCTATACATAGATGTGGATCTTCATCATGGTGATGGTAAAAGGAACCATTTTATCACACACACAAAAAAACAATGGACAGCATGGTGTCATAAACTGATATGGTCCACCCAGAAATGGCTACATTAGCAAAAAAAAAAAACATTTTTTAGTTCCTTCCAGTGGTTTAATTTGTCCCTGAGTGTACATGCTGTCTATGTTTTTTGTTTGTTTATAGTAATTGTTTCAGTATTATTTCAGTGCTATCCCAACAAAACACTATGTTGCTGTGCATTTGCCTTATATTCTTATTTTGGTTCAATTTTGCAGTCAATTTATACCCTTAATATTCATAAACTGTTCAGGACTCTATTTGTTCAGTCAGGTATGGGTGTATTTTGTAAGTAATCCTAATTGTAATATATAACTGTTGTAAAAATATTTATTATACATGCGTGTAATTACATTTGAGGTATCTTGTATTTATGCGGGATAACAGTCTTTGCCTTCACTGCAATATTTGATCTTATCGGGACACTTTAACAACCTTCGATATGTCTTATGTGCCGTATCTCTCAATGGCAAGACCTAAGAGTAGTTCAGTTGATAACATGTTGTTTTTGTTGTATTCACACAGGAGTTGAGGATGCTTTCACTTTCACATCCAAAGTAATGACTGTGTCACTACACAAATTCTCTCCAGGCTTCTTCCCAGGCACGTTCTATTAAGCATTTCTTCTTTTCCAGTACTGCTTAGAACAATAGCTGGATTTCCGTCAAGATTTTTAAATGCACAAATGCAAGGCTTGTAATTCACATGAAATGTAATGAGAGTGAAAATCGAATTCGTCATGGGGGTGAGGGGATTACATCTCAATTTCCGATAGACGTCAATTATGTAAAAGTTGACCTGCCAGCCTTACATATGCATCTCGCAGCTATTTACAATTCCTCTCTTGATTAGGAGAATGTCCATTTTTATCTTACATAATCAAACAGATAGAAACATGCACAGACTCTTGCCACATTTGTGTTTTCCGGTACATCCCTAATGCTGTTCTGGATGTAGGTCTTGTTGTCATAGTGACTTTGTGCTGTAGGTACAGGTGATGTGACTGACACAGGCCTTGGGAAAGGACGCTGGTATGCTGTCAACGTTCCACTGGAAGATGGCATTGGAGACAACAGGTATTTTCAGGTTTTTAAGAGGTGAGTAACCTTTATTCATTTCCCCCCCTAAACACATCACCATCATTGCTCTATATAGTTACTATAATTGCATAATGATAAATCAATTAATAAATTCACTTGTAGTTAATAGTTTTATACTGTTAAGTCCCCTATCGTGTACTACTTTATCTACTCTCAGTAGCAAAGTACAAACTGTTCAATGAAATTGATGCGGTAATCCAAATCCAGGTAAACAAATTGAACAGTTGTTAAATTGATGAGTGCTGTGATGTGCTCCTGCTTCAGTGTGATACAGCAGGTGCAGACGTTGTTTAACCCCGAGGCCGTCGTGATGCAGCTAGGGGCCGACACCATGGCTGGTGACCCCATGTGTTCTTTCAACATGACACCCGTGGGAGTCGGCAGGTGCCTACAGTACGTCTTAGAATGGGAGCTGCCCACACTATTGCTTGGAGGAGGTTGGTTTGTGTTTGTGACTTTTTGTTTGCCCACAAAGGTTGCTTTGTTTGGGATCTTCCTTTTGATTTGTAAATAGGCTTGGTTGTTGATTTGCTGTGGGAAATCCCCTACCTATAGTGCTAGGAATTTAACACCTCTCCTATGTATATCTGATACACCTCTCCTATGTATGTATATCTGATATCTGATATATATCTGATATCTGACTTTGTAATTCGATGTTAATATTTTTCTCCACCTGCTTTTCACTCCACCTGTTCCCCCATGCTCTGGTCGGAAATAGGAGGTTATAATCTTGCCAACACAGCTCGATGCTGGACCTATCTGACGGGGACTGTCCTGGGTCAGTCGCTGGCCTCTGAGATCCCTGACCACGAGGTAAGAATCCATCCTGTGCCTGAGCCCCTCTCTCCTCATCCCTCCTCTGCTCCAGACCCCCCCGCCCCCCCCCCCCACACACACACACACACACACCCCTCTATCTTGCTGACTCTCCGCTGAGTCACCCAATCTAATCAAAGACTCGGCTGGCTCTGAATAAATGGGTCTGTTTTCAGGTGATTGGAGGGGAATTTTGTGTGTTGTGTGTGTGTGTGTTTAGGGAATGGGGAGGGGGGGGGGGTGCTATGCCAACAATGGGGTTCTGTCCCAACTGACATACAGAGGAATACTTGTGTCCTTCTCTCGACCACTCGTGACCCTCCTTCGCGCTCCCCACCTTTCCAGAGAAAGCGTGTGCCTGACCCTGAAATTGTCTTTTTTTCAAAGGCAATTTCGAAATCAGCACATTCGTGAACATAAGAGTTCATAAAAGAGAGCTGGACACATGTGAATGTTTTTTTTTCAAAGTACAGTACAGGGAGTAGATATCATCCCTCTTACCATGCTTCTATTGGAGACTCACAAAGAGGCTCTTTCTCTAGTGGTGATAGAGATTTTCATTGTCCGCTAAATAAAAGCAGCTCTTGTTTCTTTCAACCTGACCTTTTAACATGTGTGTGACCTGTACTAACCTCATTAAGAGATGCTGTTGAAATACAGACGCTCTGTGTGTACACGGGACTGCTCTGTGCACGTACTGAGCCTCAGTTAAGGGGTGATTGAAAAACAAAGTCAGACAAACTGTTGTGAGGATGGGACATATGGCCTTTTGCCATTTGTTTATCAGTTTTGTAGTTTGTCTTATTTTAACCCTGATTATTTAGCCAAATTAACTCAATGCTACTTTCGACATTTTTTGGTGTGGAAGAGTTTCTCAGTGCTGGTGGTTGTTTGAACTCTTGTCTCTAGTACGGTAGTACATTTTTCATGCTGTTCCCTTTGGGTGCCTACAAGTTGAGCAGGGTTCATATCCCAATTTCTACCTTTAACCTTAGTCTGGATTTGTATACCTAGAGGACTACCATCAACCCCTACTCAAGCCTGGGTTGTACTCCCAAGGGAATCCCCACTCTATACCCCTTGGAGTAGCTAGCTAGACTTACTGTAATATTGCTAGTCTAGTCTATAAACAGTACAATGTATACACTGGGGCCATTGACATTGTTTACTTTCAGGAAAAGTTTGGGGGTCCTGACATCTAGTCACTACATCGCTAATCTCTTTTTAGTTGTACGTGTCTAGGTATGACATGCATGTGAAATTGATAGATCTAGCCTTTGTGTGAGGCACTTTAATCCATTGGTTCTTAACTGGTCTTGCTTTGGGACCCACAATTTCCCATGTTTATTAAGTCGCGACCCATTTATTTTTTTTAGCGATTAAACCGGATACGGTGAGCTACAGTACATGGTAAGACACGCAAAGTGCCTGTAGGTCTACTTGTTTGGAACATGCTGATGTTTGGCATTACATTTGTGAAGTCTTCTCAAGTCAACTCCTGATGTCACCTTTCAAAGTACTTGACAGGTTTGTCTTTGACAGGGGTGCTTTGTTTCCATATGGCATTTTCTCTCATGTGCCATCAATTCAATGAACACTGGGGTTTCTGTCCCATTTTGTGTCAAAATGAAACCATATCCTACTTCAAATATTCAGGGTCGTAGCCTACTTGCGTTTAACCGCTAACCGTAAATTGTTTATGTCCATGGCAATGACTGACATACAAATAAAGTATATCAAAATAAAGGTTCAATATTAGATCTGATAAGGTAGTATTTTAAATGGCTGATTTTTTTTATTTTATTTTATTTATTTATTTTACCACAAGCTACGAGACCCACACAGAATGGTTCTGTGACCCACTTTTGGATCCCGACCCACCAGTTAAGAAACACTGCTCTAATCATTAGTACAAGATATGCATCCTGTGTTTGGCCAAATCTGCCATCCTTTTTGGTTGCGCATGTTGAACCTGGAATCCTTAATGGCTCTCAGTAAAGCTATATGCACTACCAATAGCCCAAATGCCTAATCAAAGAACCTACATGGTGGAAAAAACACATCATTAACAGAGCAACCTTTGTGAGAATTTCACTGGGGTTATCAACGAAACACCTTTCTTCATCAGTATTTAATTGAACTTCATTGGCTTCAACTCCTTCACAGCTCTTTTCAGTTATTGCCCTCAAAAAACAAAACTCTAACAGAAGTGTTGTGGCTGACTTTGCTACAGAGCCTCTAGCACCAATCTCCACTGGTCTCGACTGCTTGCCAGCCTCGTTCCCTTGCTCTTGCTACCAGTTCTGCATACTTCTTCTTCCTTTGAAAGGCTTCCTCTATCATGCCTTCAAAGGGAATAGTGAACTCGGTCTGGCAGTGGTGGTGTGTAGATCAGATATTGTTGTTGTTGTTATGGTAATTTAGTGGTTGAGGAGCAGTAGCCACAGAAGTTGTGGGTTGTACCCTTAATCAAGGCACTTAACCCCAAGTGGCTCTCTGGGAGCACTGGCCCTTGTGCGGCTTGGGCATGCTCATCTACTACAGACTATACCATGCTCTTGGGCATGCTTAACTGCTACAGACTATGCCATGCTCTTCAACCATTTTGACCTGAATTTGTTGTCAATTGTAGATGCATGATAATGTCAATGTCCTGTTGATGAAGCATAACATCCTGTATTAATGGAAACAATATTACAGTGGGGAGAATAAGTATTTGAACCCATGCTAAAGTTGACTAAAATGCTCGGGTTCAATGCAAATCAAACCAGCTAATAGGGCTAACTGAAAAACACACCATGCCAATCTCTAGGTATGGTGAAGGGTATGTGATATGGGGCTATTTTAATTCCAAAGGCCAAGGGAACTTTATCAGGATGCATAGTATCCTGAATCCATGAAATAAGTGGCCTTTAAAAATAATAAATCTGCCTGCCTCTATGGGAATTTAACATAGGGGTCAAATACTTATTGCCCCTGTAATTTAAGGAAGAACATTTATTTATTTACGATACATTCTTCATTCACTAAGAAAAATGGTGTCCTTAAAGGTTGGATTTTTACTATTTGTTTTAATTAAGGCATTAAGATCAATTTCTAACAGATGTTTTTATATTTTTCTCTTTAGTCAACTTTAGCATGGGTTCAAATACTTATTCTCCCCACTGTATATCACCCTTATCCAGACCATAAATGTCTATAAAGACATTTGTGAAACTGAATGCCCCCCCCCCCCCCCCCCCCTTTCTTCCTGTACAGACTGTAATACAATAATCTTTCCCTGCCCATAACCACACTTTGCTGTTCTCCCTTGTCCTCTCTGTGACAGCACAACACTCTTCTCCTTCATTTCAGCTTCCCTTCTTTCTCACATCAAGCCACGAAAGGGCTAACCCACTAGCCACCCCACTGCCTACCCTACTCAGCAGTGCAGTTACAGTACAACATGTCCACCCTCTCAAAAGGGCTAACCCACTAGCCACCCCACTGCCTACCCTACTCAGCAGTGCAATTACAGTACAACATGTCCACCCTCTCAAAAGGGCTAACCCACTAGCCACCCCACTGCCTACCCTACTCAGCAGTGCAGTTACAGTACAACATGTCCACCCTCTCAAAAGGGCTAACCCACTAGCCACCCCACTGCCTACCCTACTCAGCAGTGCAGTTACAGTACAACATGTCCACCCTCTCAAAACAAAACACTCTTATTTACGGGAAGAATCCCTAATCTGAGGAAAGGGGAAAGAAATGACCAAAAGACTGGGGTACGAGTAAAAGGAAAGTTGGATAAGAAATGGGGTAAATGAGTGGAGGAATGAAGACGAGGGAGGGAGGAGTGGAACAAAAAGCACTTTGTACCTGAAGGCTCTGCTCCTCCAGCTGCTTCATTCCTGTAACAGTAAGAGGGCCATATCCAGACTGCTCACACATACACACACACACACATACACACACACACACACACACAATGCAGACCCATACGGACCGGAGGTAACTGGAGCAATCACACAACAGGCTCATTCAGGGATCAAGAGAAAAAGAAAGGGATAGTTAACTCACTGGCCAAAATCATACTCTAGATCATACGGACACTAGAGCACAGGTGTTGGACAAAACTATGAATAAGAATATTAGCAATATTATTATACCACTGTTTGGTTTAATGTCCTATTTCCTATTCTTTAATTTAGAACTTTGATTTCATATTATTTTATTGACTTTACATATTTGGACACCTACAAAGTAGTTCCAGTTTTTTGGCCGTCAGATGCACCTGGTAATATAGAACACCAACTGGTCACCAGACCTGTAATTTGCATCAGATTCTTTCTCCACTTACAGTGAGGTCATTTAAGTGAGGTAATGAGATCATTTAAACAGGCTCTATGGTTGGAGTTAGAGATGCTTGCTGGTCATGTCTACTGCTCTTTACTGGAATGGAGGCTGTTTGCCACAGAAAGCATTCTTTTTTCCCCTTAAGCAAATAAATATTGATTTCTCTCCTATGACAAATAGTTTGTGCTGAAATGTTCCTGTGTGTGGTTTCTGTCCAGTTCTTCACTGAGTACGGACCTGATTACTCACTAGAGATCAGCCCAAGCTGCAGACCTGACCGCAACGATGCCCAGCAGATAGACAGAGTCATCAACACCATCAGAGGTACCAGCCACAACCGCTACCTGTCATTTCAGCGCAGCTCAGAGATTTCAATCATTCTGATTTTGTGTTTGTTGCAGAACACTTTTTGAGGTGCTTTTTGAGGAACACTATGCCAACTAGTCATATCTAGTCTTATTTCTTGGCTCTTGGCTTCCTCGGGAAATAATCATGTCACTTTGTTTACATGGTATAATGTGTTGTGAATTGTGTGATTCTTCATGGTGTTTAGCAACATTTTCCATCTTCTGCTGAAATGTCAACATGTCCAGCCCTGAAAAATATTTGCCACATATCAACATTTACAATTATTCATTTAATAGATTTTGCTCAAAGTTAGATATACAATTTAATCTGTATTTGTGATCTCTCTGAGGGCCAGATGCACGTACATTTGCGAACGTAACGTTATCAGCGTCATGGACGAACCGCAGATTGCGAACGCTGACAGACCCAAGTTTCTGTCGTATTTATCAATCGTTCAATCCTTAGTGTAAACTGCGCCTTCTCTGCCCATAAACGCAATTTACGAACGTCCACAACTGAATGGCAGATCCTACATACAAGCGCAGTTGAATGAAGTTAACTGATGACAATTAAAAAGAATCAAACATTTAGCGATTATGAAATAATAGGCCTACCATACATGATAAGATGTCAACAAGCAGGGAGATAATGAAGATCAGTAGTTCTACTCAAACTACTTGTTTGTGAACGTGAACGTAGGCTATGGAAGATTGGTAAAATCTAGCAAGTAGGAAAGTTTAAGTGAATGACGTGAAAGTGAAAGTAAGACATTTGAAAGTAGCCTAGAAATCTAGACGCGCCCCTAGCGGCAGCAAATTACATTTGCTGCCAGGGCTAGTCTAGCAACTCTCCGTTGGCTTGTGAGCTCCAGAAATCGAAACTTAATCAGGTCATTGAAATCGTGTATAGAGTCGTTTGGTGGGCTTAACATAATGATTGATGGCAGAGTTGCAACGGTTTGGCTTGAATTCCCTGCTACTTGAAAACAAATATCCTATTGCGTCCTATTGTGTGCAGAGGGAATTTGAAAGGCAACTGATTATCCCGCCCCTCGGACTGAGCACTGCGAACGGTGAGTGCCCAGACCCTACATTTTAATGTGGGTCTGGCTCGCCAGGCTTATTTGAAAGACCAACGTAAGTTAATGTTGCTTTTGATAGTACAAAGACATGCAAAACTGGTGCTCTAAATAACGATTCTGTTGTCTCTGAACGGTTCTCTTATTGACGCATTGAACTGCAATTTGGAATTAACACCTGCTTTTACAAGGCGGAAGTATTTAGGCGCAGAATAGACGTGCGCTTTCAGGAGTAGTCTTTGTATATACAGCGGAATACATAATTAGGTGCTCTTTACTCTTCCCCTCCCATCTTTTTACGCTAAACTCCCACTTTCCCCTGGATCCTCCCATGAATGCATATGCATGACATGAAACACGCAATCTGCCATTGTCAGCTCCCACGACAGGCAGTTTGCGCTTTTGCATCATTGCGGCCTGTTTGTACATACCTCGCAATGATTTTACACGCACGTTGCGAAACAAATACGCCTGAAGTGGGCGCAAAAGCGTTAGTACATCTGGCCCTTAGTTTGAAATGACGTCAATGGTGTTGGCACCCTATTCCACGATCCTAGCTACAGAAACACAGTTTCTTCACAAATATAAAGTAACCTAATTGATTGATGGTTACTCCTGAATTGTATATGACATACATGGATTTGATTCAGCTATTTGATTGGATCATGAATATTCAATTATGTCAACAATCAATGTCATTTTGATTTCTTGTGGGTGTTTTGCATAACCCTTTCCATGATCTAATTTTAACCGAGCTCTTCCCCAATCCTTCTTCTGCTTGTTTACAGGGAATCTGAAGAATGTAGTTTAAGAGTGGGCCCTGGGCTCATGTTTCCAAATCAGGCCCACTTGCCTAATGAAGACAGTATGTGGAGGCGGGTGCCAGAGGGGAACTTTAGAAAACATCACTCCAATGTTTCCAGGAATCTATTTTAATGTACACATGGGGAATAGAGATTTTTAAATCCCATTTTCAACATTTCTTTCTTTTTTTTTCTTTTTTTTTTATCCAAAAACACACAAAAAGCATGGATGGACCAAAATTCTGCTATCATGCATTTGTTCCCTCGCAAAGTAGTGTCTAAATCTTTTAAGACTTTTTTCTATCTGAAGTCTGCTATGGTTACTGTGGATGATGACATGATTTCTTTTTTTTCTTTTTTTTCTTTTTTTGTATATATGAATATATGTACCATCATAAATTCCTAATCCTGTGTGCAGATAAAGTCATAACTCATGCTGTCTTTGAGATTGAATGAATTGTTCGGTGGCTATAGTTGTACAAATGTTGTCAAAGGGTGTGCATGTTTTTTTTCTTATTTGTCTTTAACTTTGGTCAGCTTTATGACTGACGGAAGTAACATTGTCCTTTAAGCATATTACCTTCCTTTTTTCTAAGTAAAACTGTAAATAAATATTTGCTGGCCTTTTTATTTTTAGGGTACTGTAGAGTGGTAAGGTTTTTCCACATGTCGCCTATTTATTTAGGCTGTCCTGCCCATTAAATAGGAGTGGCCCTCCACAGAGGCCAGTGTAATAGAGTGGCAAACTTAAGGCTAACACCCACTGGCGACAACATTCGCATCTATGGATTTGACACTCAAGAGATAGAAAACGTTGGCGTCAATGCGTGTCAGACACCGCCAATAGGCTTTGCTCCATTAAAGGTAATGGGGTTCTAAACTTTGGCATCAGTTGACTGGCGTCAGATGCCGCCAGTAGGCGTTGGCCTCTAAAGGGTAGTGGTAGTTGATTCAGTTTCAGAATGGGGCTCTAGTATGATGTATTATACTGTATGTATCAGATAAGTTAACTAATGTTAAAGCAAATTTATCTGATTCCAATTAGTAAATGAATTCATGAATTATCATGAAATGCTTATTGTAAGGAAACTAAATACTGTTTACACAAAATCACATATGTCTTTGATGTAATACACGTTGGTTCACATCAGTAGCTTGGGCAGCCTTTATTAGCTAGGTATCAGAGTAGCTTACACTTCCTTTTGTAGAAACTGTGTTCAAGATTTGGGATGCACATCCTGGAAAGCGAGACGGGAAATAATGATGCATGCCTTTGTAATAATGTAACAACCTCACTTACTTGATCTCATAATAGTATTTATTAAGAGAAGTACAATGCCGGTAATGTTGTGGTTTGGATTGAATTGCCAATTGGCTCGGCCAGAGACGTATTTCTCATTTTAGGGCCAGGACTATGCAAGACAAAAAGTTATTTTTAAAACTGTGTTACAGTCAAGGACCTCATCACCTTTAAATAGGCTGTTCCTTATGTGTTTGACATGTGTGTTTTACTTAACTCTTAATTCATGTACCTTAATTCATGTACTCATCTTCTAAGCTGAGTGAACATGCTATCTATTTACATAATTTATTGCCCTCAAAAGCATAGCAGCCCTCACCTGCATTGTCGTTACAGTGGCTTGTGAATGTATTCAACACAGGGACATGTTAATCTTTTTGACTGTAAACCAACCTGGTAAAGTTTGTTGTTGGATATATCTAATGCTCGTAACTCTAGTATTAGGCCTATTACGGTTACCACACATGTTGAGGCCTTTTTTTTGTTTGTTTAGGACAGTGTTTTTATGGTGGAAGTCTTGATGCCCAATTGACCACCATTGGGTCTATAAAAAGTAATTGGAAGTTGCATCACACCGCACCACCCAGATGTCCATCTCTCAAACCAAGGACCTCATCTGCAGAAGCAAACTGATAGAGATCACAATCCAGACTTCACCCCAAGAAACAGTGGCTAGAATCAAGGTGCTGCAGGTGCACAATCTAAAAAGCTATATAAAACTGGCCTCTTGAAGGGTGGCCAAAAAGTCATTGTATAGGGGCTGAATACTGAAGCCAGCAGAATTGTTTTTCATTTATTCTTACATTTTGTAGACATATTTAGCCATTGGAAAATACAGTATCAGTTGAGTTCATGAGCACTGTTCACAATGAAAATAGTGCGAAAGCATCTGGCTAGTAGTAGGCCTGTAAACGAGAATAGGGTGATGTCTTTCAGGGGTTGAATGTTTTTGCAAGGTACTGTAAATAGGATTAATGAAAATAATTTAGATGGTATTAGACAGTATTAGATTAGGGTCTGTTTCAAATTAATATCTTGTCAGGCTGCATTTGTAGGCTATAGCTTAAAGTAATAAAATTGACAGTCTACATGGCATGTTTGAAAGTGTTTTCCCAATGTACCTCAATGTCACAATGTTTTTCTTATAAAAAAAAAAAAACCGGTGTCAAGAGACCGAACGGCCTCAACGGCGCATGGGTGGCGCTCTTAACCCGGTTCACTTAGTGTTGCTCATACTACACTGAGTGAGAGTTTGGACAAAATAGCCTAAATCAGTCCTTGAACTAAAACTATTAATTTAGTCAAGCCGTTTTCCTTTAAGTCTAACAACTCACTTTCTTGACTTTAGTTTTGCGCTAATTTCATTTTTTACACATGCAGGATACTTCGCTTAAATTCTGTACTGTGATACATGTTCTGCTGTGTTCATTCTGGATAATAAGCCGTATTTCTTCTTTGTGGGGTTAACGGTAGATTGGGCTATCTATTCTACAGGTAAGTTTGCAGTTAATCTTTATCTTTTATTCTAACTTAACTAAATAATAGTTTGTTGATTAGTTATGCAGTCAACCTAAAGAGGAAGACGGGGGCTATATAAGAATCATTAATAGAAGTCAACGAGAAATATTGAATTATGGGAGAATGGGATTGGTTAACACGTTTTACAATAAAGCTAGTTCCTACATTTAAAATGGTAAATGTTTATGTGATGATATGGCACTCATGTTCAACTGTCAAAGCCGCAAAGATCTGATTCACATGAGTGCGTAATGCAGTCCATGGTATCCAAAAGATACAATATGGTGCTTGCTTGTGTCATTAACATTTCTGTTAATTTATGATTCGTGAGTTTATGGTTCCTTAATAGTTTTAGAAAATGCCTGCATGTTTTTAAAGTCTATATATACACTTAAGGGACAAATAAGACACAGTGGTGTGGGACTACAAAAATGTGTATCACTGCTGTTTAGCTGAATGTATTTTTCCATGACCATTCCAGCGCCAACAATTCCAGCAATTCCATTTTAACTAAAAATAGGCTTTGTGTGTGTGTGGTGGTGGATGGTGTTATGGGGGCGTTCAGAGGTTGGCATAATCATTAATGATTACCTTTCTTAGAACTGAGACAGTTTGATACTGTGTGTTCCGAGCTTTTCAAACTTAGACCTATGATTACTTGGCCCGAAGGTATAATCAAATCACCTGCCGTAACAGACACAGTAATCATGAATAATTTAGTCAGGATAAGATAGTGGGATAGTGGTGTGTAGATCAGATATTGTTGTTGTTGTTGTTGTTGTTGTTGTTGTTGTTATTGTTGTCTTCCAGAGGGAGCCTTTGATGTCAGGTTGATAACATCACCAACATTCTGTATCTGTTTCCTTCCAAAGGTGCCCTCCGGTGATGAGTTTTCTGTTCCCTGACGACTACACCATGAAAGATTCTGACTCACTGACCATTCTTCACTACCCCGGCCCTGGAAAGACCAGCTCACAGTTCACACCCTCACCTCTCCACAGCGGAACTCCAGCCATGGGGAAACCTCAGCCCTTCTGCCTGCAGTCTGGCCCACACCTGCTTGCCAGCATGCAACTCCAGAAACTCAACAGCCATTATCAGAGTCTTGCTGCTACAACAGGATCAGCCAACATATCTTCGAGAGGCTATGGAATGCGACCATTGGGTATCACTCAGACCTCAGTCCCAGAGTCACACAGACCTCAGACCCAGAGTCCTGGGATTATTGACTTAGACCCTGTGGATGAAGAAGTGCTGATGTCCTTGGCGGTGGAGCTGGGCTTAGACCAGGCTAAGGAATTACCAGAGCTTTGGCTTGGCCAGAATGAGTTTGATTTGATCTCAGATATACCTGCTGGATGCTGACCTGTGTACACACAGAGACAATTCTCCCATCACCACTGTATCTCCACTCAGCAGTTTTTGAGGGAATAGACATATTTAAGATTTGTCTATATGATGGATACTATCTGAAAGTGTTATCAGAAAGGCACAAACATTTTGGGCACAGAAATTTGCACAGTTTCCTGTTTTGGTGCAGATAAGATTTACAAGTGATCTTAATCCAAATTATTTGAGGGCATATTCATAATTTTCATCTATTAGAAACAAGTGTAAAATCATCATTCTGTTGATTGATTTGGCTTGATGAGTCATCTGTAGGCCTACTATATGTGTACACTCATTCCCCAGACTGGCTGTGACATACAGCCACAAACAATTCACAAGGAGTGCTGCTAGGGTGAAGGGGTGTCCCTCTGATGCTCTTCAGTTTGGAGTTGGAAAATGTTTCAGAAGTCTGAGGCACTCACGAGGGTTATATGTTTGTTATGCTTCATCGGGGCAAGTCAAAATGGCCTACAACATTTTGTAATACGCTATTCTAATCCAATCCAATGTCAATTTAAGTGCATAGCTTTCCGGGAGAAAAACAAAAGCCCTGGTCCTGTACATGGAAAGCATGGAGAAACAATTCCAAATAACGTTACTTAAGTATATATATATATATACTCTTTTTTTCTTCAGGGGCACAGAAGAGAGAGGTGTAATTCGATAGCTGTTGAACTCAAACATAGCAACCAAAATGGCGGCCTTTGAGAATGCCTTTAAGACCTGAATGGATGATCTTACACCTGAATGAATGGGAGGACACCCTGATTATGGTGTAATGCCCTGAGGGGCTATGCTGAATATGTGGGCATTGAAAACAATAAGAAGGCCTAACAGGGAAGTTGCTCAGTTCAGCCGTTGTGATACTGGTCATGTCCTCTGATTGAATAGTCAACACTTGCTCTCAACCTAGGCCTAAAGCATTTTGGATTTTGATATGTTCTTTTCATGTGTCATTGTGGAAAAACAAGGTGTTTTATGTCTTTGTGTATCTCTTTGCTTTCCTCTTAACTGAATTTCTACAGCTGGGGAAACAGTTTGACATAGATGCCACATGATCATAGTCAAATGTTTGTATAGAGGAATATTTTTAAAAATAAATTAGTCTGGACCTTCTTAGCTGAAAACGTTGAGGACATTTGCTGGTTATTTTTTTTTGTTTATGTTGACATAATGTTTGTGATTTTGTATTACACCTGTTTAAAATACACCATGGGGTTTGTTTGTATGTTTGATTAAACAGTAAGAACTTGTACTCTATCAGTTTTATGTTCGCACTACATTTTGGACTAGCAGTTAGGCTCATCCCTGAAAAAAAAAAATCAACAAGTCAACCACATTTGCAGCATAATGCATTTTATTATGGCACCATCTAGCGGTCATTTTGCAAGATGCCCATGAAGCCATTGCAGAGGGACCGTCTTGAAATCTTCCAATTTTAGGAAGTCTGGTAAAGTTTGGGATTTCCAGATAAAAAGCCATGTAGGTTTTGAATGAACATGAAGTAGTTAAACTGAAAAAAAAAATGGTTATAATGCGTGAAATGCAGACATTTTTCGAATTCATTGTCCATATGGTCAGTAGTATTGTGGTGGTATAGATTTCAGAGATTGTGAGGCTGCAGAGATAATTACCCTGACAGTAATGCTGTTGATTTTTGTAGTTAATCACAATTAAATCACAAATAACACATAAGATATCTGATCTGTCGTGAAAATGTACACACTGACGGTTGCGCAGTTTGGCCATCTAGGCGTGCCGTAGATGGCCTTATGTTCCTTTGCCAGGAAGTGGGTAGTCCTTTTCTGCATACTCCAACATGGTGAGTAGCTGAGCCTCCGAGATTCGCATATATTTTATCCTAAATCATCAACTATTCCGTGGTTCTAAAGTTTATTTCCTCCAACAATTTCTATTTCTATGCATGTTTACTACCGATAACCATGTATATTAAAGCAAAATGACTTATACGACAAGTTAGATATTTGATAAAGAAAGGGGACTGTTCTGCTAGCTGCAAACGCTAGCCATCTGATCATTGATGTGGCTACCGAATAATTTGACCGGTGTGTCATTTCACTTAACTTACCGGGAAGCGACATAATTTTCTAACTTGCTGCTTTAGTATAATGTTGCTTACAGATTTTGTTAAATGTTCTGCTCTTTGGAATGGATTTGAATGTTATTGTAGGAAGTATGTCTGTGCAATGTTAGCTGGAAAACCAGGCCGCAGTCCTGGACCAGCAGTTCAGTAACGGTAACATTGCTTAGCTGATTTTGGTAGCATAGCACCGGCTAACAGCTAGCTCTTTGACTTGGTTGTTATACTTATAAAACTGACTGCGTGTTGTGTGGGCATTTTGGGTACTTCTCGGTTTAGTATATGTACATACAATAACTGTATTCTTTTTTTTACAATTAAAGGCCCGAGGACCGAAGAAGCACCTGAAGCGTGTTGCGGCGCCCAAGCATTGGATGCTTGACAAGCTAACTGGAGTATTTGTAAGTACACTTAAATTGGTTTGCTCACTAAGCTGTTTTATAGAAAGGATTTTGCCACGAACCGATATATTCCTTTAGTGGTAATACATTTGTGATTTGGTGGAAAGTCTAAAAGTTGTGGAATGTCGAAAATCCAATAGTCTTATGTGTAACAATTTAATAAATGGAGTAAATGTTGTCCCCAGGCTCCTCGTCCATCCACTGGGCCGCACAAGCTCAGGGAATGCCTGCCTCTCATAATCTTCCTGAGGAACCGCCTGAAGTATGCTCTGACAGGAGATGAAGTCAAGAAGATCTGCATGCAGAGGTTCATCAAGATTGATGGCAAGGTCCGCACAGACGTGACCTATCCTGCTGGTTTCATGGGTGAGTACTCTCCACATGTTTGGATGTGGATGGTGGCAAGTGGCATTGCCCTCAGTGTTGAAACTATAGTAGGGCATGCAGAATATTGGAATTCTGCTGATATGTTTAAACTAATCTTGGCTGATTGCTGATGCCAACACGGATATACACACCACTTTTTACATCTCAAGGATGTTCACTTCCACCAAAATGAAACCTAATAGTCGTATTGTGGTGGCCTTGTTATAGATCAAGGCCTTGAGCATTTACTTTCAATCCACCCCAAATATCTACTTTAAAAATGTAGACAGTCATGATCAATATGGATATTGTAACATACTGGTAATGTTAAATGCCAATTTGTGGTATGGCCTTTTCGAGCAGATTTGCAGGATGCATCCTCTGGAACCCAAATAAGTTGTAGTCTCACCGTTTTATTATCAATCATGAATATTGTGTGCCGATGTGTACTATTTGAGCAATGACAATGATCGTGAATCCCTATACTGAAGTTGTGTAGTCTTTCTCTGTATGTGTGATGTGCCGAGTTAACGCATTCAGTTTGAAGCGTTACTTTGCACAAAAGGTAGTAACTGCTCAAGGTCATGTGTTCACAATGTTCCAAAGGGGGTGAGAGGATTGCTGTACATACCCCACAAAGGAGTTTGAAACAGGTTTTGCTTATCACATGGTACTTTGATAGCCATTTAAAGTAACATTTAGTAGATCACCAGTTGACCACAAGTCAGTGGTCCAATAACTTCAACATCAATGGATCAGTCAAGAGAAAGTAAATATAAAATAGTTTGGCTCACGACATTGAGTATCTTAATATGTAGTATGCTGTGTTGCATGGTCGTTACAAATGAGAATTTATGTCTTCAAAGTATGTTCTGTATATGACGTTCTGTTGGGTACACGTGGAAAGCCCACATAAAGGGGTAGGCTGTTGCTAGCCATAGAAGTGTGTTGTGTGGTATGATTACTCTATAGCCTCTAGTCCATTTTTCATGGCGGATTCCCCTTTGACGGTGAAAGAAATATTGTGCCACCTTGGTGCAAAAAATGTAAATTGTCACCTTACCTTCCATTTGTCATAACACAGTGCCTAGCAGTTGCTACATGGCTTCTGTTAAATAGTGTTTAATTGCCAATATGTAAAATGTGTTCAGTTCCAATTTATGCTTCAGTTAATTTTGTTTAAAATGCGTGTTTGGTTACCAATGCATGTAGTGTTCATTTTGGCCATAATAGGCTAATTAACCTTTCTTCCATAAGAAACGGTTAACTAAATGGTAGGCCCTGGCAGCCTCACCACCAAGCGGGTTAGGTATAGGTTACTTTGGTTTTAAGAGCACTTCTGTATGAGATGTGTCCTGTAGTAGTGGGTTTAGGTTTCTTCTGGTTTTTTTCCCCTCTCCCCGTAATCCCTTTGCCCAATCCTTGCCTCACAGTTTAGTAAACACTGCTATACTTAGATTTGAAATACCAACAGCGCAGCTTTTTTGCTTTTGGATCATCTTGTCAGTGATGGATTTAATGGCTTTGAGACAAAAGTTTGGACATGTTTAACTAATATTTGTTTTATATATATATATATATTAATTTTGAAAACAGATGTCATCAGCATTGAGAAGACTGGTGAACACTTCCGTCTGATCTACGATGTGAAGGGACGTTTCACCGTCCACCGCATCACAAATGAGGAGGCTAAGGTAAGTTCCAAAATTGAGCCTGGCCATTCTGTTAAGCGTCCATCTTAATGGATTCATGTTTAATTGGGTAGTACTGAGTATTGGTTAGGATTGTAGGAAATGAAGGTTGGAGTGTGAAACATGTTCTGAATTGAGTGCTTCATTTACTTTTTCCTCTCTGTAGTACAAGTTGTGCAAAGTGAAGAAAATCATCATTGGCACCAAGGGCATCCCCCACCTGGTCACCCATGATGCTCGCACCATCCGCTACCCTGACCCCAGTATCAAGGTCAACGACACAGTCCGCATTGACCTGGCAACCGGAAAAATCACAGACTTCATCAAGTTTGACACTAGTGAGTTACTTTCTTGACATTCTGACAAAATGGTGAATATAGATCAATAGATAACAGGCTTTACAGACAGAGAGCTTGCTGATCAACTCTTGACTATCCTCTGTGTGGACAGGTAACCTTTGCATGGTCACTGGTGGTGCTAACTTGGGGCGTATTGGAGTGATCACCAACAGGGAGAGGCACCCTGGATCTTTCGATGTCGTTCACGTCAAGGACAGCAGTGGCACAAGCTTTGCCACCAGGCTCTCCAACATCTTTGTGATTGGCAAGGTGAGAAGGGGGTGAAAATATCTGATGGCGTGAACTTGTCTGAAAATGAGGATGGATTAGGCTTGGTAGATGTTGCATGGTTGTATCATGAATCATGCATTGGTTAGGGTGGTCATAGGAAATCTATACATTTCTTGGTTGGGTTATGTTTTTGGTCATCTTGGGCAATGCTGGTGTTGTATACTTGTTACAATCTTAGCAAATAAAACATTTGAATTGGCCTACGTTCTCAAGCAGGTGGAACATCTGTCATTTTGGAAGACAAGACTACTACTATTATCACTTTTTGTTATCACCGGTGTTGAAGTTGCAGTGTTTGTGGCCAATCTATAAGGAAGGAAGCTATAAGCTAACTGGTCTAATCCACTTCTAGTGAATTATGCTAAGGTTGGCTAATTGTCAGACTTAATTATTGCACATACAGAGAAGAGAATTAAATGTAGTTGGCAAATAAGCTCATTTCCCAGAAGGTTGGTTTGCCTTGAACGATTACCATGGGGATGTGAATTTACCAGAAATGAAAGGAAATGTGTTCTGATTTGCTAGCTGCGTCCTTACAAAATGATGTGGAAAACATTAATGTGTGGGGAAACACTGGAATTATTGGCGGGACTCGGAAATGTCTTTGCTTTCAAGGAGTGGGTAAATAATATCCATGAAGTTGCAGAGCATTTCTTGAGGGGCAGTGATTGCATTGGTTGGTGCGTCCTGCCCACATTAAGTGGTAGCACATGAAATGACCTAGTCTGGAATGACCTCCTAATTGAGCATTTTAACAATCATAGCATTGAGTCGACCTCCAGTGTGAGAACATTGTCTGAGCACATGTCCAGAAGTGGCATTCTTACTGACTGCATAATGCAAATTGTACAGCATTTTAAGGTTGAGACTCTTCCTCAATCTGTTTGAACATAAATTACCATTCGGCGATCTTTGCATGAAGTCGTTGTGTGAATTCATTCATAGGTGTACTTCAGTTATGTGTGTTGTGATGCTGGTTTTGTAGTGAATTAACCTGAGCGTCTCCTGCTCTCCCTAACAGGGCATGAAGCCATGGGTGTCCATCCCCCGTGGAAAGGGTATCCGCCTCACCATTGCCGAGGAGAGAGACAAGAGACTGGCTGCCAAGCAGGGCAGCAGCTAAGTCCCCCCCCCCCTGGACTTTGCAGTTCTGAGCTTTCAAATAAAAGACAAATTGGTATTTACAAAACCAGTGTTTTGAAGTGGTGGTCTGTTGAATGGTTAATAGATAAGGGCAGGTCTTTGTTGTGGATCTTTTTAATGTGTGGTTTAAAGCAACACTGTGCAACAATTTACTAGCGAGTTGACTTAAAAGGCTTGCAAATCATTAGCACTGCTGGAAGCTTAAAATGCGAACACATTATTTGGTGATCGAGTAAGCAATGTTGTGCTGTGAAAGGTTTTGTTTATTTTTGTTTCCTGGAACACAATTGAGAGCTTTTCCTGTACGGCTGGCAAGAATGACGAATGTGTAGCGGTCTTTCACATGTATTAAAATTAATGTGAAGACTCTAAAGCTAGTTACCTGATGGAAATTGTTTCATAATGTTGCTTTAAGATATAAGACCAATCAGTTTTAGTAACTATAAAATCACTTGAAATGTGCTTAGATGCCACATCCAATCACTAAAGAAATGGCATGGTTACATTGTTGTGGAAGATTCATCAGACCACACAAGTATTGTGGATGTCCTCAGATTTGGCAAAGTAATTGTTTACATTGAGCTGCAAGTCCGTAATGACCAGAACTAAAAGTTTAAGGAAATGTTGCCCACCAGTGGTTGATCTTGGAACAGCACAATGAGGTTTCTGGTCCTCTGTCGCTTCCTCCATAGGCTTCAAAGAATCGTAGAAGGGAGGGGGCTGTAAGTTCAGGCTTGAACCAAAAAAATATGATTGTGTACAAGCAGAAATTAAATCAGGTGGAACTGAAACTATTGGCTGAAAAATTGGAGGTTTAAGAGGCCCACTGTTTTTGGCAGCTGTGGAATAATTCCTTAGATCACAAGTGTGTAGCATCATACAAACATTCTCAAACTTTCCAAAACCATCGTAAATAATGCAGCACACCACACCTCTGCAAAATTAAATGTTGAAAACAAGGTTAGTACCTATTCAAAATCTACATTTATAAGACACTAGTATGACTGGTAAGACAAACTTAAAGCACCATGGAGATCAACCGGGTCTGTCTGATAAGCCGAAGCCCTTAACTTGTAGTGTTAACACATTTCATAGGGCAGTCTGACAAAACCACTTACAAACCATTGGATATATAAGCACAGAAATGCTCTTTTTTCCCCCAAAACAACAAACCAATTTATGAAATGTGTACCTTTTGCCCTATTTACTAGAATGTGCAAAATATACAACTTGCTTACAAGCAATGCATTTATGGTCATTTGTCGCACAGAGACTTGTAACAGAAACTAAGACCTTTTACGTAGAGTGCATTACTAAAACAGTATCATCAATATCACAACCAGCGTTCTCCTTTGGAACTGGTATAGATTTTTTGTATTTTTAGTGGGTTGGACCATGCCATAAAAGGGCACACAAGTGTTCTGTTTCCTTGAGTTACGTTTGTTATTTTTAATTAAATTAAACACTGAGTGTGGGGATTTTGACAAGTTTCAGAAATTATGTCTGGTGTAAAAATAAAAACAGCCAATCAACACGCTGCTTCAGGAGCGCGGAAGAGTGGTATGTGAACTCAAATAACCTGAGGATGGTGGATTCTACCTCTGATCTTCTGGTCGATGTCTGGTCTCCTGGGGGGCGAACTTGTTCACCATTATGCTGAGATGATAATCCATCACTGTTTAGTATATTGAAATTCTTGATAAATACAGTTAAGTTGGAATTTGTGTCAAAGGTCAATGTGTGCATTCTGCTTCTGTTGCCTGTGTTCTGTTGTTATATTAATATGTTACTGTACAGCAGTGCATATCTTGCATGTTTTACTGTATGGCAGTGCATATCTTACATAAAGTTGTGCGTGCGTGTGTGTGTGTGTGTGTGTGTGTGTGTGGGTGGCGCAGTTCCTTTCCAGAGGGCCATATGGGGCCTGCTGGGCTGCAGGCTGTTCCTACTGCCGCCTTTGGCCTCATGGCCGGGAGCACCTCGGCACGATGCAGCATGGCGCAGTTCAGCCCAAAACAACACGCACAGCAGGGTCCTCTGGCCAGCCCAGAACTCTCAGCCCGAATGTCCTTGGGCTCAATATAGGTGTAGGTGTGAATTCCTCTGTAACTGCTCTTTGGTCTTTACATTTAAGATGAACATTTTTTCCCCTTTCTAATTTGTAATAGACATATTGCCAAGTCATAGATTGTTTTGTTTGTGATCTTGCATAGATTCACTTGATCTGAAAGTAGGGTTACTATGGTACTGATGCTGAGTTGTCAGAGACTATAGAATACAGAATACATAGAGACTAAAGGGAAAAACAGAAGAGAAAACGACTTCGACTTTCAAACGAGTATTTATTTGGTAGAGGGGAGGATTCCCTCAAGAGTATATTGTGCATGTGCACTGGCCCTCTCATCTGAAATGGGTGGGATCTTGGAACAATGGTCACAGTCATGTTGATAAAGACTGGGCCCCCACCCTTCCAAACAGATGTTTCCAATCAATAGTTCCCATGTGATAGACATTCACAACGAGCCATGGAGATGATGCCTGATACGATTAGAGTTAGCTACATGGAAGGCAGGCCACTCTCTCCATGACATTTCATTCCCTCACTGCCCTTTTCCACTTTATTCAACTTCTATTTATGTTAACCATGCAAACATGTAGGACACTGGACACAAACTATTGCTAGCTATGTTCTGAGGTCTGCCAGATGTGTCTGTAAGGAGGGGCTGTCTGGAACGGACTTGGGAAATGGGGGTGGGGGAGCCTCTAGCTGAACTTCAGTGTATTTCAATGTTGGATTTTTTTTTTGTTGGTTTCCAGACGCAGCTGATAAATCTAGACTTTTGCTTGTCCGCCTAAAAAGTACTTTTTATTATTGTAAAAAAAGTTGGATGTTGAGTCATAGCCTGTTTATCACAAAGAGGACGAAATGTGTCTTTTTAGACTGCGACAGGTGGGGCCGTTTGAATTATATCTAACATAAGCAAATGATAGCTATTACATAAGAAACGATTTAGTTGTGATAGAATATGGTTGGTTCTTGCGTACAGAGCGAGGGATTAATATGAAAACATAGCCTACTGTGCACAGCGTATTCAGTTGGGGCACTCAGTCGCAAAGCTCGGGGAATGACGTCTTGCGTTGAGTTGTTTAGCCTGGGCTCGCTGTAACCGGGGCAGGTTTCGATTTAGGAAGAATGTAACGTAGGTTACTGTAGTAGGCTACGGGAGAGCTCCGCACAGTGGACAAAGTAGAATGCGTAAACCACTGTACTCCAACTCTGAGCATGGTTCTGTAGGCTAACACAGGAGTTAATCTAGCTGGAAACATATTGTTCACTGAACAAACATCGGTCTGCGGGGGATTATAAAAAGAAGAAAATGCCATTTTGCAAGAGGACAATATCTCCCAAGGATGTCTGCAAGGGTGACATTAAAATTTTCACGGAGTTGGTGGATGTGTGTGGGTTCACTCTATGCTCTGTGCTCCGGCAGCTCTCGGATTTATCCCGACAGTCGGTCAGCATCTTGGAGGAGCTCGAGGGTGAACTTGTGTCCATTTGTCACCGATCCGGGACGCTGGAAAATAAAGTTGTGGGTTTACAAAAACACATCGCTGCTCTTGCGTGCAAGCCACCACCAAAGAGTAAGAATTTCTTTTGATTTCTGGTTATCTTTGTCAGTGTATTCAGTCTCAATCACATCTTCTGTTGCAAGAATGACTATTGGTCGACATTGATCATAGTCTATAGAATATATAGTGGCTGTGCATTAGTGTAACCGCTGCCCTGTAGCCTATAAATGCAATTTCCCTGTAACTTTTAATATTAATCCTGAGGTGTCCACATAAGCCATAACAAGGATTGAGGATGAGTTGTTGATTTAACGCTGTTGCGCTCATGGAAACCACCCAGCTTGAGTCTGGTGTGCGTGCATAACTGCGCGCAAGCAAAGTAGACATAGGCATAATCTATTTAAGCGAGGCTAGCCTATTGTTGTTTATTCTGCCTTGATAATGATTAATTTAGGTCCATGGAGTTTAAATGCAATTTAACTGATAATGAAAAGGGCAGTTGTAGACTAGTCAGAAGTGTTAATGAGCATATCATCTTGACGACAGAGGAAAGAACATCCTATGTCTCAAGCAACTTGTATATCTATTAACTATAACTCTGGGAGCTTATTTCCCTGATATGTACTGTCATATCATGTATATTTACTATAAGCAATCTAACTACTGACTGCTTTGTGCAATGAAAAAATCCCTCCGAATTCCAACTCATATAGATATCGTCCTCGATCTCTCAACTTCCCTTTCAGTTCCGTCTTAGTGCTATGCTATGGGTTTTGGTTTTGTTGTTTGGGGAAGGGGGGTGTCTGCTATAGTGAGGATTTTCAAAAGGGGGCTGAGAGATTCACCCATGATTTGTACTTGGAGCCAAATGTCAGTCATAATGAGCACCTCAAGGAAGGTTAGTAATGTCCTGATCGTTTTCTGTCTGTGAGCAATTAACAGTTTCATGTGCCTTTTCATTTTCAAGTCACAAGCTTCATTGGATAGGAGTCTCCACATTTCTCAAGAAGGATAACTTTCTTATCCTGTGTGTGTCCCACGTGGCTACTCTCAGGCTAGAAGTGTCAGAATACAAAAAACAAACAAGAAATCATCCTTTAGCAATATGCTAGATACAGTATAGCATATTGGGTCTTGAAATATTCACAAGAATCCATAGAAATTGAATATTCATGCCATTTGATCAAATATTAGTTATGCAGATGTAGTCCACCAATTTAATTGAAATAGAAATTGTAAAGATTTATAATATTTTGTAATTATTCCATATTTAGTGTAGTCATTCCATATCAGAACCCCTGAAGTATAATCCAAATACATGAAAGCATGAAAATCAATGTGTTACCTTTCATTTGAGACAAAGATTATGCTTCTACAGAAAGGGGTTCATATGCGGTAAGCATTTGATTGTCAGTATGTATTTTGGATAACCAAAAGTCCTATGGGGAGTTTCCATAGGGCATTTTACAAAATGCATGAGCATACCTTGGCAAATAATGGTCTAAAGTAAGTAGTTTTCATTCTATATTGATCTACTTTTGCACACAACTTCACAAGACCTGATGCTAGGGCTCAGTTGTGTTTCTAAGTCATGTCAAGTGACCTAGAGGGCTGAAATGTGGTCAGTTCAGAGATGCTTGTTATCCGGCGGAATGAGAAAACAATATTCTAGCCTCTGTAACTCTGTGTCAGTACATCACACAGTTTTTCTGATTGTTTTCCAAGAAACTACAGTGTCTCAACTTTCCAAAGAGGTCAGGCATTTGATTATAGGCCAAAGTATGTATGAGCAATGATCTCCTAAGTAGATGATGTGCAACATCGGGCAAAAAACTCAAAATGGGGCGTATAAGAATTTTTAAATTGTACAGAGTGATCATGTCTGAACGTCTTAGCAGAAATTCAAGGTCACAGAGAAGTTCATGTGAAAGTTTAGGCTTGTTAAGTCATGAGACTGAAGTGTGGTCAGTAAGTCAGGGAAAGCTGTCTGTAGCTGAATGGTTTAGTGTCAGACTCGGTAAAGTCCAGAACATCTTATTGTTAAATATTCTTCTTGACACCACCATTTTCCCATCATCTTGTTTCTCTAAATTCTCAGAACAGAGTTGGTGGTAAGATTATTTGAATTGAATAATCGTATCACATCAATGCATGTGTAGAGGAGATGCAGCACCCAAGTGAAAACAAACTATTCAAAGTATTCTGGTTTGGGAATGACATGGATTTTCCTTTCAAGAGATATAATTAGGCTGACTATGGAATTATCTTTGTTCTGAAAATATCAGACTGAATGTATACAGAAAATATTGTTGTGACATACCTCTGCACCCCGGGCCATGGCAGTGCAACCACCTTTGGGTGGTGTGTGCACATTTTCCTTGATTGTCCACACTTGGGAAGGTGAGGATAAAAAGCCATTGCTGTTTGTTCAGCAAACAGCATTGCCTCTGACCATACTCTTGAAGCTGGTGCTACAATGCTCATTTCAGCATTGCTTTTATGGTAATCCCCAATAGATTTACATTTAAGTTATTCATTTATTAAAATGAAACTCCTACTTTTGGCAGCTCTGTCGTCTGTCTGTCTCGACTTTACGTTGCTGCCCGTGAGCTGAGTCGTAACAGTTGTGTATTTGGCATCATAGGCCCTGAAGCAAATCCTTAGCCTACTCCTATTTTTTTTAGTAGACTGTCTTTGACCTTTGAGATTAGTTTGATTTCCACAAGTTCAAGTTACTTTATTTGTACCCAGAGGAAGATTTTGTTTGCAGTAGAGTCCTCATATACACTCAAATTAAGAGCCACATATCACACATCATCAACTTAAGACAGTGGAAATTAAGAAATAAATAAATAAAAAGGCAAATTAAATTGCATGCCATTGGGCTATGCGGTGGGACTGAGGACAACTAAATACAGTTGCACAGAGAGAAAGAGATAAAGAGAGGAGACCAGGAATGAGAGGAGAGAAAGACACTCAACAAGAGATTACTCTTTTGGGAAGACATATCCTTCCATGAAACATGAAGCTCAACAATAAAGCTGTCTTGACTTTTTTGACTGAGCTGGGAGCAAGCCTCATTATTTGTTTCAACTCTTCAGATAGTATGCTTTCCCATGCACTCTGTTGTTGTTTACTTACTTAAAAACCCTGTTACTGTTGTGTTATTATGACTGATGCTTGAATAAGACGCAACATTGTGGAATGTTCACAGGGGCCTGTGTCAGCTTCTCCGTTTATCCCGTTCCTCACATCTGTCCACCATACCTCCCCAGTCTCTGAACTTGACTGGACCGTTCCCAGGTTCACAGGGAGAAGTGATCTGACACCAAAGAGAAGCTTAAGCAACTATGCAACACCTCTCTCTAGGTCCATCAAACTTGTTTGCAGGGAGATTTTCATTAGCATTTGTATTTGTGTGTTTTAGTTTGAGAGATGTATTGCCGTAGTAGCTCTGCGCTGTCTTCACATTTGTTTGGGGAGATACAGTATTTGCTCTCACTTTTCCCCACAGGCAGCAAATACATCTGCTTGGAGGAGACAACAATATTTATGTTTGATAGCATAATCTGTAACTGGAATGTGTAATCTTTGATTTAATGCATACTGTAAAAACAGCATTTTTCTGCAATTGCTCAAACAAATGCAACACAGCTTATTAAATACAGATCTGAGGCAACTGATCATGTTATGCTTTAGATATAGGATAAGATAATTATGAGACATATTGCAAAATGTTTAGAGGGTCCAAGGCTGTTTAAAGCCTGTAACACAAGGCTCTATCTGTGTGAAGTATCAAGTCATTTCAGACCTGTCATAGAGATTGCAGTGGTAAGTTTTTCCAAAACAACTCGTGTGTCGCTCCCCAGTGGAATTATGTGAACCCAAGTTAAATACACAGAGTGACAGTAGTGCCATCACAGATTTCCCTCGTCTCCAAATGGCTCAGAGAACTTCAAGGCCCCCACGGTCAGCTGTTCAGTGTTTACTCTCCTAGATTCCTGTAAGAGCTAGCTTCCTCTGGATCATGCGTCTGTTTCTGTTTCTCTCTCTCTCTCTCTCTCTCTCTTTCTCACACACACACACACACACATACTGCAGTCATTAGCTGTTCATTTCTCTAACTGCTGAGAACAAGTGGTTATTTATTGTGATTATACATCTTCTCTTGTATACTCGAAGCATTTCTAGTCTTTTTGCTTATCATATTCTTTGGCACAGCTTGCTCGTGAATAACTGTTTAAATTGAGGGGCCAGAAGATTAATCACTAAAAAGTGCAGTGAATTAGACTAAGTTGTCACTTTACCCCTTTTGGGAAAACAGCTGTTGGCCTGCATAACCTGACATGATCCTTGTGACAGTGAAGGGAGGTTATTGGGGGGCAAAATTCATGATTATAAAAAAGCTTTAAGGGTCCGATTCTCACTCCACTGTTGTTACCTTGGAGACTGCAGGCGTAGGTTGGAGAGAAATCCTGGCTGACAACCACATCTCCTCCTCCTCCTAAAGTTCTGCTTTCTTGCGTAATAGTCTAAAGCCTTAAGTTTAACTCTGCTGTGTATAAATGGAATTTTTACTAATGTTCTGTCGTCATCTTCTGTATACATGAAAAATATAGTCTCTAAAACCGGTATAGAAAATACCTTTGTTATGAGGCGTTTTTTCTTGGCTGATCAATTTATTATGATCTTGGAATTTTTATCTAATTGGAAAATGGCACTTTGTCAAGATCAACAAACAGCTAAATGGGTTGGTGTCGTAAGAGGTAGGAAATGATTTCCAGATGGTAAGGGGTTCTTGTAAGGGGAAAGGAGAACAGAGGAAGTGGGAGAAGGCAGAAGACAACCTGACAGTAGGGTCATCACTGCCTCCATGCGTTATGGCCAAATAAATGCGGTGTGTTTGTTGGCAGAAGTAGTATTAGCGAGGACTGGGAAGGTGAGAGAAAGTGGTAGCACCCTAGAGAGACCCGCCTCTCATGCCAAACATGAGCTGTGTTGTTGATGAGAACTGTGGATGTCCTGCTGTCTGGCCCCACCTCTGCCATTTGGCATTGCAGTGCATTTTGTTGACTTTTTCTCTACCTCTTTTGTCTGGGTTTCAGACTATTGTACTGAACTAAGGTGCGTTGCACCAGTGGTATTTGGAAATGGGTGATGTGTGGAATACAATGACATGCTCCCTGTTATTTCAACATAAACATCTTTTAAATAATTGTATAAGATGATAAGACACCTGTACCCTCAGAAATATTAATGGTACCTCATTACCACATCTTGTAGGAAATGTCTACCAGTAGGCAAGATTTTAAGACGTGTGCTAAATGTCTGTGGAGTTGATTTTTCAGCCCCACTCCTGCTAGATTGTGCCCAGCACTTTACTGATCTGAATGGAAGGGATGTTCGTTCAGCGTATCTTGGCTAGGACAGCTATCCACATCTTACTACCTCACCACAGGGGTACCCCAAAGCTCTGTGCTAGGGCCCCCTTCTCTTTGCCAATTACACCACCTTGTTGTGTCTGATTATCCGCTTGCATGGCTTCTCATATTACCGCTATGCAGATGATTCACAACTCTATCGTTTCTAGCAGATGACCCTTCAGTCTCTGCACGGTCTCCCAAATAAGCGGTGGTGGAAGGAACTACCAGTTTCTACCAGAGCAGGGACATACCTCTCTACCTTCAAAAACCTCTTGAAGACCCAGTTCTCCCAAGAGTACCTCCTTTCCTAACACCGCTAACAACACACCACACTTAACTTGCACTTACCATGCTATTCTTCTCTATGCTGTCTCTGCCTCTTATCTACATCCCTTGACTTAATTTGACTCTGAGCTGAGCTGAGCTGTCATTCTATTTCTTATGCAAGGTTAGTACTTACTATTACACTATTGGCTCCTATTCGCACTCTACCTTGATTGTTTTCTATTTTTTTAAGTCGTTTTGGACAAAGGCGTCAGCTAAATGAATAAATAGATTAGCCAGGTTTCAACAGACAATCTAATGCTGTTTTAGTGTTTCAGATGACTAGCCCGACCAATTAGAGGCCTAATTTCATTCGACTTTGAATGTTTTGGTCTACAGCTCTCCCCTGTGTTGCTTCACAGTTGAATCAGAGAGCATTCCGCCTGTGAGCTGCTTTGCCTGCTGCAGTCCGAGGGAATGAGATGGACGAGATGCAAGATGGGAAAGAAAGAATCTTTATCTTTGTTTGTTAAGATAAATTTGGTTTTAAATGACACATCATTAGCCTACTTCACTAATGGTTCCATGGCAACTACCGCTGCTGGGCTGGTGGACCCCCTTATTGATGCTCTCAGTTGGCATTTTAATGTGTTTTCCTTGCTTGGTGACCAGTTAGAAACAGACCACATACAAAGTAATATAAGCCAATTGCCTATGATAAAGTTGTAATACATAGGAGGAAATTATGTTTACCACTGCTACTGGCACTGTGGGTACAAAGCAACGCTTTAAAAGTGTTTTTTTAATGGATCATTTGAATAATACTGCAGTTTTTCGGAAATACAATCCAGTACAATGCCGTTTTCAAAATATTGCATTTCTGTAGTAAAGGGCAATGCAATGCATTATTTTCGTAAAGAACTGCATGCTTGCTAGGAATTGATATGATATGAAAGTCTGACTAAATTCCAGTTTTAACCTTCCAGTCACAGACCAACATTGAGAGATGAGTTTATTTTGTCCAAACTGTCTGCAAAAACACACCTTCAGAAGTCGTTAGTATAGTGAGTAATTGTGGTGTATGCCACCTCCAATGATATAATGGTAGATACACCAATAGTGAGAAACAAGTTTATTTTTAGAGTGTTTGAATCAAAGTTACAAGAACACTTGAAGTACCAATGTATCAGATCTTCTGTCACTGAAGCGCTTTTATTCAATGATACTTTTTTAGCAGTACGTCAAAGTTGACATGAAAGACGAGATATATTTTAGCCTGGTTTAGGTAATTTTAAACAGTACTAGTTTGTCATTCTCAGAGCATGTGTATTTCAGATGGAGTTGAAGGTGACAATGGGAAGTGTTTGGATGGTGTCCCGTAATATTGAACAGCTTTAGGAGTGCACCCATTTTAGTGCAGCGTCCAGCTCGCTGAGTCATTGTCCTACGACCCAAAATTACCTTAAGGAGTATTCTATCTTCTGTTATCTCAACATTTTGACTGTTAAATTGGAATTATTTTGGTTTATGGAGATGAGATGAAAAGGATCATTTTACTATTCCTGCCTTGCACACGGCTCAGTTTGTATGGAACAGAAGTCGCACATACATATGACTTCAAATTTTGGTGTAAATATCTTTGTATCGGTGTTGTGGTTTGACCTCGTGTATCATTTCTTTGCTGTGTGTGTGGTGTGTGTGTGTGTGTGAGAGAGAGACAGAGACTGATTGTGTCTGTGTGTGTGTGCGTGTGTGTGTGCACGTTC
Organism: Alosa sapidissima; assembly: GCF_018492685.1. Taxonomy (NCBI): domain Eukaryota; kingdom Metazoa; phylum Chordata; class Actinopteri; order Clupeiformes; family Clupeidae; genus Alosa; species Alosa sapidissima. Next base: position 11,153,786 of record NC_055974.1, read on the forward strand.
TGAGTTGTGTGGCTGACGCGGCAGAAATTGCTGCAGTGAGATGCTGTCCTGATGAGAGAGAGAGAGAGAGAGAGAGAGAGAGAGAGAAAGGGAGACGGAGATAAAATAAATGAGAGAAACAGGCGCAAAACCTCATCTCTGTCTCCATTTCAACTCTTATGCTATTGGTGTGAGTGTGTAACAGAAACAAGGATGTGTGCTGAAGACTCTCTGTCATCTGTTTGCTCAACAATCCTCCCAGGAGAGACAGTCACACTGAGTCTCAGTGAATGAGTGCTCCATACTAAACGAGAAGGCGAGGAGCGGGAAGATCGGGGCTGTGAGAGTGTGTGTGTGTGTGTTTGTGTGTGTGTGTGTCTGTGATTGGGAACGGCTCAGTGCAGCAGACCTGTATTAGGATGCGCTGGAGACGAAGAAGATCGCCAGGGCAAGGAAGGCAAGAGGAGGAGAGGACCTCCGACTCTACCTTCACCATGCCCTTCTTCAAAGGTACCACATGTGTGTGTGTGTGTGTGTGTGTGTGTGTGTGTGTGTGTGTGTGTTTACCACTGTATGCTTCCTGACTGCGTACGAGTGCGCAGACCAAATTTAATGTCATTTGTTAGGCATTCGTTAGGCTATGCATGGCACACACACACCACTGGGAGAGTGTAAGAAAGATCATCATCATCTTCATAGCTGCCTTTGGGGCGAGTCATCTCAGCTGTGGCATTTGCAAGAGGTCTAAAGCTGGATGAGTGAAAACCAGTTTGTGGTGTGTACTTATTGATTGAGAGCACGGCGATGCTGCCTGCTGCAGTCTCTCTGCTCCTCGCCGGCGGTTCATTCATCACATATGCTCTATGCTTCTCAATGATGTGTACTGCCTCAGGGTGTAATGTGTATGTAGACACACTGGGCTTGCAGGGAGTGGGTTAGAGGAGGTTTGATACAATCTACAGGTGAATATTATTTAGTCTTCCTCTATCATCCAGAATATTGCATCTTGTTTCTTTAGAATTGGCCTTTTGGTATACTTTAAGGTTAGCATTTACCCACTGCGTGGGTATACATTGGATTTTCACTGATGGAGCTGGATCATTTTCTGGCTGTCTACAACAAATCATTGTAGAAATGCGCACATTAATTATATTTCTTTCTACTTTGATACACACAAGAAAAATGTGTGCTTCTTGCCTCAAGGATTGTAACAGTGGTGGATGGCAGAAGTGGATGGTTTGGAGGGTGGTTGGTTGTTGCATTAACATGTAAATGACCAGATGAGCAAAGACTGAAATGTAGAGCTACTTGTCGAGTGGGTGTATGTCATCATGTGCTCCCAGACAACGTCATCTCCCAATGTTTACATGAGTGCTGCAGTATAATACTAGCCTGGTTTCCATACTCACTACTTCGTTTCACTTTGCGAGTCTGGCATCTCGCGATTGGGAAATGTTTCCAACTCTAGCATCGTAACAGGCGTAGAGAGGCGTACCAGCCATACACAGTTACGTACAGTTTACAGTTACAGGCATAGTGGAACAGACACAATATAAATAGATCTTTTTATTAAAAGACGATTTTATGACCAATACATTTAAAGCATAAACTATAGTATCAATTTATATATCAGATGGCATGAGATAATATAGTGATATTTAAGAGCCAACTTATTTTCCCATACCAAACCGGGTGAATCTCATGAATATCGCTTAAGTATGCTTAAAAAAATATTTACATACTTGTGCAGAAAAATGCTGAAAACATAACAAATCATCAAAATGCCATCAAAGAGTCTTAAAGAGGAAGGCACATGTCATACTGTTACTGTGGTCATCCAACGCAATATCCAAAGAAAAATGTAGGCTTCCTATATAGACTTCTCCATTATTCAAGTTCAAAATGAATGGCATTCACAATCTACAACAAGCAATTACGTTAAATTAACAGTCCACTGCATGAACTGACGGCCATTGTGGAGTTTGGTTCTTTTTCTTTTCTTTGTAATAGTTGCTGAGCATCTACTGTCGTTGTCGAACTACCCTAAGTACAGTTACATGGCAT
>NC_055974.1:11160828-11173328 GCF_018492685.1 Alosa sapidissima
GATTCAGGTTGTGCCTGTAAGCATGTGGGCCACGTGTGTGTGTGTGTGTGTGTGTGTGTGTGTGTGTGTGTGTGTGTGTGTGTGTGTGTGTGTGTGTGTGACTCATCTCAGAGTGTGTTTTACTCAGAAGGTTGAAGGGTGTGATCTGCGTGTTTTCTCACCGCACTATCCACCAGACTGGTTTGCCTGCGAGCCAGCTGTTGGCCTGTGGAATGTCACTCTGCCACCTTCAGTTTGCAAATGTATCGTAGCACGTAGTTAAGGACGCGACCAGAGACATTCCTCTCCCGTTGCATCATTCAGACAGGCGATGTGGAGATGCATTCTGTTGCTTTTCTCTCGCCTGTCTCTGCCTCACTTTTTTACGTTGTCCCCCTGTAACCCTGACTAAGCAACAGCCATCAGTCAATCCTCAAGGTCGATTCAAACGTAACTCTTATTTCAGTAGCACGTAATGTTTGTACTATTGACAAAATCTCAGATATATCATAATATGTATACAATATGAACAGTCATACACAAGGTGTACAGTCAGTGTCAGTATACAAAAGTCTACATGCAGGCTTTACGTTTGTTGACCATTTTCTGTAACCTGTCAACTCACATAATGTAAACAGTAATATACCTTAGGTGCAAATCATATAGTCTATGGGTATATTTTGTTTATACTTTGCAACACATTGACCTCTACAAAATATCAAGCAGCCTTTGCGTTTGTGGACGGAATCCATTCTATAACCGGCCATGCTGAATCACTGGCTTTATGGTCTACAGGCTTTTTGTAATCAGTAATATGCAAAACAGCATCATAATATGCCAACCAAAGTTCAGGTAGCTATTTCTGTCATGGGAAGAATGTAGCCTGCCCATCTTGGTTTGTATTGTCCTATATCCCCAGATGTGCTATGTGGACAAAATTAACATTCCATGGAATGAAATGAACGTAATGGAGTGCATTCTGAATCTCCACAAAAGTAGATGTTGGTCCTGGAAATCTATTTCATGAACTGATTTACAGAAATGAGTTCATATGTGTCCACAAACTGAAAAGTGCATGCAGTCTTTTGTCCACAAAATAAAAAGCAGAGCAGTTAGCTCAGTGGTATGACATGGCACAAATTGTCTGGTTTTACTCTGTACAAGAAAAAATATGACCTCTTCAGAATTTCATGGCCTCAGTGTTAATGCAGTAGTGTTTTCCTGGGACAAAATGCAATACGGTGTTATATGGTTTCATAATAAAGTTATACATTTTGTAGCACAGAACACATTCTGTCTACGAAACAAAGGGTGCGTTTTATTGTGCATCCTATAGAAGGGTGGATCTATTTCTAAGGGTGTCATACAAAAATATCTCACGCTAAGATACCACAGTTAGAGAGGTGCAAAAGCCCCTGAAGATCACCTGAGGTGGACACAAATAACTCTGAAAAGGGACAGAGCAAATGAATAGAAGATGGATGAGTGAAGATGGACAAATAGAGATCAAATAGGAGCCAGGAAAAGGGAAGTGCAAAAAGGACAAAAAAGAGGGGTGGTGGTCGGAAGTAAGGACAGAAAGAGCTGTTGACAGGGCTCGTTGAGATCAGGATATAGTGCCATCTTTATGTGTTGGACAGATAAGCCCAGTAGACTGCTCAAAGACAGGCCAGCTGGGAGGGCCGGACCCACACAGCCCTCTGAAAGAAACACTCAGGGGTGGGGGGGTAGTTGGAAAAGGCCGTTGTGAGATAACGTTAACCCTCCCGTCTGATAGTGCAGCCCTGCTTCCTCTCTCTCTTTCTCTCTTTGCACTCTGTCTCTTCTCATCTTATATATCCCTTTTTGAGTATGTGTGGAGTGTTAGATGACCTAGGCTGTGTGCGTGTGTGTATGTGTTAGTCCGTGTGTAATTGAAGGTTGACTTTGATCACTTGATCAGCACTGTATTCTCTGGATCCCCTGAATAACATGCACAGGTGAGTGAGTTTGAGGGTTTGAGTTTGTGTATTTTGTGTAGAATGCAAGATTTCAGGCCCCCTGGCCTTCACAGGGAAGCAAGAGGCTGAACAGACGGTTTATATTGTTGGTGTTGGAGCAGTCTGATCTGTTGATTTTCTGTGTAGAGTTTTCTGAGGCTAAACATTGTCTTTGATTTGTTTGTCTGCATTGCAGTTTTTAAATCACAGGCAACATTTCTGTGTGTCTGTTATGCTGCCTACATGCCCTGTGTGTTTGTCTGCTATAAGTCAGCAGTGTTGAGTCTTTAATGTTTTAAATTTCTGTTGTTAAGTAGATGTTAAGTGCTCTGTGAGTGATTTTCAACTCTTGGCCTAAAAGGGTAACAATAGGCCTAAACTATCCAAGATATTGGCCTATTGTCTTGGTAGCAAACAAAAACATGCTCTTGTATACAGTGAGCAAATAGGGTAAAGATGCTATTGTGCTATTAAGTGAAAAACAGTCATAGAATGACCTTACTGTTATGAAATGGACAGAAGGTGGACTGTGTGTGCATATGTATGAATGAAACCCCTATCAAAACCCAGATAAAGATTTATTCATGTAGAAACAAAAATGGTGCAGTCTCCCTCTGTCACTTATTTTTATTTGAAATGGTGAAGTTGGCTTTTCAGTTTCGTCTGGGATTAGACAGTCAGCGTCCCTGAAAATCAAATGCTCAGTCTTCTGTCTGCTTACAATAAGAGCTTGCAGAAGTCTTTTCGAGGAGAACATAATGAGATTACTGTATGACTTAGGCTCAGAGACGCAAATCCCTCAGAATGAGCCGGAAGATGCGGAGAGTGAGTGTTATGAAGGGTGCAATGCTCTTCCTAATCACTGGATGGCAATGAAGCACTGCTTTAAATAGACTACCAGCTGTGATGAGGTTTACTTTTATGTGGTTTTGATGTAGATTGTGTGTGTGTGTGTGTGTGTGTGTGTGTGATTCATGCATGTATCATGATCTTTTTCATCCATAAACTTTCAACCTTTAGATAAATCTTTTGACTCATCTGTGCCCAAATAAGACCAGAGAGAGAGAGAGAGAGAGAGAGAGAGAGAGAGAGAGAGTCTGTCTGAATATTTTGTGAGTGTATGTGTGACTGAGTTCAATGCATGATAACATGATAGCATGATAGCTGTTCACCTTTATGTTGCCATGACTGTTTACATGGATGCAATACCAGCAAACCCAGGAGACAACACAGTATCACTCATGCAGTTTTGGGGGGATTTAGAGAGATGTTGTGTGTGTGTGTGTGTGTGTGTGTGTGTGTGTGTGTGTGTGTGTGTGTGTGTGTGTGTGTGTGTGTGTGTGTGTGTGTGTGTCTGTATGTGTCTGTATGAAGTGGTGAAGACGCTGTGAGTTTCTTATTGTTGATCTGTTAAAAGTAAAAAAAAATATATGCTGACACTGAGAAGAAGATCAGAAGATCAGAGATGTTGTTATGCTCAGAGCACATTAAAGGAAAACTTCACAATTATTTGCCCTATTTTTAGCACAAATACGATTAAATTGGTAAATTAAATTAAATAACTAATGGCAATAAAATGGCAATACAATGCTATGAGGCAAGCATTCAAGGCAAAGAAACTAGAAAATCATTGTCACATTTAAAAAAAAATTTGGATGTGAAAAGATCTAACAAAATAGAGTAAAGTGCACTTATGAAGTATTTTGTGATGTTGCAGCCGTATGCTAAACTTAAATTCTAATTCTTTCCCCCTCACCAATATTCTCAGTGCCCCATAATGACGAAGCAAAAATAGATTTTAGGAAATTTTTAAATTGTTCTTCATTGTTTTCTTCATTGTTCTTCTAAATTGTTCAAGAAATTCTTCTTGTTGACATGACATGACAAGCTTTGCACACATGAATTTGTGGACTTTCTTCCATTTCTGCAGATCTTCTCAAACTCTGTCAGGGTAAATTAGACAGCCATTTTTTTAGGTCTCTTCAAATGTGTTTGATTAGGTTCTAGTCAGAACTCTGATTCAGATTGTAAAAACAAATAATATAACCCCGCACAGCACTGCTGAACCCTTTCACCGTCGCGGTGTAGATTACGACATTTATTTTTGTTGGCGTCGGCCAATGAAAATTCATTGTCTATCAAATACTTGTCAGTTAAAAATGTCGGTCCTGGAGTGAGTGGGAAAGTGACAGAAAGTGTCGGTGCACTCATGTCCACGTCGATGTGTGATGCGCTTTACAAACAGAAAGTCACACTGGAACTCAGATATAGAGAGAGCTCAGCTTTAACTCCATTTCCATTTTTTTAACTCTTTCTCTCTCTGTCTCTCTGACTCTTTCTGAGAGATCTGCTGAGTTGGGGCATCTCTCACAGTAGGATTTAAGGCGTGGAAAATGGATGAATGTTCTCAGGGGAAGATGTTACAGTTTTTGGCTCAGTATATGGAGTGCTTGGTTAGCACACACACACACACACACACACACACACACATACACACATTCATGTAGCTTGAGCTTTCCTCACATGCACCCTTATTTGATTTGTACATCATGACTTCTGCGTTGGCTTAATGTACTACCATACTTCCATATCATCCCCTCTCTACTCCCTCTCTTGTGTTGTGCCACTGATGTCCTGTCCTAGTATGAGTGCACTGGAAGATGGTGCATTTCATTAAACAACAACTTGACCTGAACACTTGACCGCCACCACCCCCACCATCACTGTGCCTGTTGGGCCCAAACCTGCCATCAATCTCCTGCAGATGTCACAGTCTGCCTCCATACACACACACACGCACACGCACACGCACACACACACACACACACACACACACACACACACACACACACACACACACGCACATGCACATGCACACACACACACACACACACACACACACACACACACACACACACACACACACACACTGAGTTCCTGGATGTTCACTGCTGGTCTTTTTCTGTGCATATCACACAAGTGTTCTCTGTCTGCAGGCATCCTGGGACAGGACATTTCTGAGGTTATCCCTGTTTTTGCGGTTAGTTGCATTAGATGTAAAATGGTAGTTTTAAACAATGGGAATTGCAGGCTTGTAAGAGCAAGGTTGTCCAACTTCAGAATCCTCCTCACTCTGTGAAATGTATCATTGTGAGTCTACTACTTGGTCCTGCATGTTGGAGTTTATTTATGTGTATGTGAGTGAGAGGGGGGGAACAAATGATTATTACAGAGGGAGAGGAACAGGAGAGAGATGGAGAGAATACACAGAGGGAAAGAGAAACAGGAGAGAGATGGAGAGAACACACAGAGATAAAAAGAAACAGGGGAGAGATGGAGAGAATACCAGAGGGAAAGAGGAACAGGAGAGAGATGGAGAGAACACACAGAGATAAAAAGAAACAGGGGAGAGATGGAGAGAATACCAGAGGGAAAGAGGAACAGGAGAGAGATGGAGAGAATACACAGAGGGAAAGAGGAACAGGAGAGAGATGGAGAGAACACACAGAGGGAAAGAGGAACAGGAGAGAGATGGAGAGAATACACAGAGAGAAAGAGCAAGGAGTTGAAAAAACTGATTTGGTTTTAAGAGCCTCTTACCCAGCACTAATCCTCTCAGACAGAGGAGTGCAGGGTAGACTTTAAGTGATTTTGTTCACCCTGTCTCTCTTTCCCTCTTTTTTTTTTATCCGTCTGTCCATCTATCATGCGTGCGGATTTCGCCTCCTTTTCCTGCCTGCGGAGAAGAGAGGGAAAGAGTAAGTAAGCAGTGGGCCAGGTGCTGCCAGGTGCTGCGGTTCGAGCATGAGCAACGCTAGCCCCTCTCGTAGGGCCGCTGGCTCGGATTTCACACGCCCACCCACCCACAAGCTTTCCCACAGAGGTAACACATACCACTCCCACTCAGAGTAGGCCTTTGTTCACCCCTAACACACACACACACACACACACACACACACACACACACACACACACACACACACACACACACACACACACACACACACACACAGTCACACACACACCCTCCTTTCTCTGCCCCTGGAATAAAATCTGTGTGTGATCGTTCCACTGACCCAACAGTGTGGGCCTGCTTTTGGGCAGTTCCAGGAATGAGGCTTTGACAATGCGCGGCCATTGGTTCAGGCAGTGCAGTGAAATGTCTTGTTAACGGACACTATTTTTGATCCTTTGTACATTTGTTGCCACCATCTGTCTTTGTTTATGCACATCAAACTCACATGTCCATACAATATCCAATCCTTCTCGTACTATCATATTGTTTTTATGTAGGTTTCCATCTTTCTGTTGTATATTGTTGTGATTCTATCCACTAGAAAGCCTGTCTTTAATGACAACAGGGAACAGTACATAAAAATAGACTTGACCAAAAGTACAATGGGCAAATATCTTTTGATGACTTTTGTAATAAATTCAGCAATTGGGCTCAATGGGAAAAAATCTATGTATAATCCCTTCCCTCCATTGGAACAGAGTTGTTTTGTTTCAGCACGTTTCTGGTTTTCTCATCCTTCTCCATTTCTCAGTGTATTCCCCTGTTCTCTCTTCTTTTCTTCTTTTTTCCCCCTATATCCCCCTATATATCTATATATATCTCTTTCTCTCCCTTTAACCTCTCAGTCACATTCACACGTGCATGCAGATATATCCCCTCTCAATATCATTGGCAATTATATTTATATACAAGGAGTAGCAAAGAACAAAGAGCATGGAAGATACAGCCATAGTCGTTGAGCATATTCAGGGAAACTTTTGGGCAGAGTTATGGGAAAGCTATCAAAAAGAAAAAGAAGGAAGTTTTGTGTCCTTATAGCGGCTCCTCCCACCACAGGATTCTCCTCTCCCCTTCACTCCCTCCTCGGCCACAGCCCCCCAAAATTCAGCCTCTCCTCTCCTCTCCTCTGCTCTGTTCCCCCTGATCCTTCCATTCCTGAAAACGCCACACCACAACGCTCTACTCTCCTGTCCTGCCTACTCTCTGCAGCCCACCACTGACCTGACCTAGATCACGTTTTTTTTTGCTGTCTGGCTATAAAGGTAAGATAGACATACACTTCATCAAAGGGGGACTTTTTGCTGAATTAAGGGTATGACCTTCACGGAATGCTATACTTTTAGACATAAGTGGACCTCAGAAGTCTGTCTTTATACGTGAGCGTAAACCACATTGTGGCCAGTGGCAGAGTATTCCTGGATAGGGTCTCTCAGGTGGTCCGCTCAAGCAAAGTTGTACAGGTGCCAGATGAGTTGTAAGAGTTGTCTTATGCTGCCCTTGTGTATGTGCCTCATGTTGTTCTGCAGGGGAAAGTACAGAAACAACGGAAAATGCTCCCCAAACCGAAAGATGGTACATAATGCATTAGAGGTAGCTTGTGTATGGCGGCTCACAGAGAATCTACCTGAGTTTCTCAGAGAAAGAGAGAGAGCGAGAGAGAGCGAGAGAGAGCGAGAGAGAGAGAGAGAGAGGGAAAGAATGTGTAGATAACAATGGCAAAATTGGCTGAGCTGGAATGAGCATTACTGCTACTGCACAAAGGTGTGTAATTACCTGCATGGTGAGGTGAAACTGTAATGCAAGTGCACATTTTACCTGTCGTTCCTCATCTAGATATGATCGCATGATAATGTCATCGTCATATACACTACACACACACTATCCAATCAAATACCATTGTGTGGCATGGAGTGCATTTTCCAAAAGACCACATCTCAGGTGATATATGACCTTCATCAGTGGCTTTGTTGTAAACAGGTCTACATTGCCCTATTTAGCTTCTTCAGTTGCTTTAATGAGGTGAGCTCCTGTTTGAAGTCCTGCAGGTTCTTGTCATATAGCCGTTACCATTTAATCAAGCCTCAGTTTTGGGGCACAGAATTAAGCTGAGCTGTTTTTTCTTTCTTTTTTTAAATTAAACTATAAATTCAGTGTTTTTAAATGACTTATTCAATGTGTAATCTCATCATTTTTGGAAATAGCCCTTTTGGAAACCCTTTTCAAACATGTCCAGTAGGGGAAGAAGTTGGCTCAGGCTAAATACTGGAGCTGAATCCTCTTCTTTTAATTCTTGGTGTTTAGGAGCACCTCCTCTTTGCCAGGCTCACCATGTATGCAGTACTCTCATCAACAGCCAAATAGATGTAATGCCTTAATGCAGGGGTGTCAAACTCATATTAGGTAGTGGGCCGGATTTGTTGGAATGAGACCTCGTGGTGGGCCGTCATTGTTATGGTAATTATCATCATTATCATTTTCTGCATGGATATCAGAGTGTTATTTGATGATATCACTTATGAGCAAACAAGTACAAATAATGTACTGCTGTCATATACTGCTCTTTCTCTCTTGAAATGTCCTACTTCCATGTTTTCAGCTTCTTCCTTCCTGAGGATGGTTTGTAGTGCTAGGTTATCAATGTATCATATCATAGAGATATTGCTTATTACACATTGTTGAAGACAACTGGATGTGATCTTTTTTTCTAATTTTCCCTTCCTACCTAAAACATCTGGGGGGCCGTATGAAACCTGCTGGCGGGCCTGATCTGGCCCCCGGGCCTTATGTTTGACACCCCTGCCTTAATGCCTTTGTGGGTGTGTGTGTGTGTGTGTGTGTGTGTGTGTTTGTGTTTGTATATTGATCACCCCCCCCCCCCCCCCCCCACCCCCGCCCATTACACATTAACTCCTGAATCTCGTTATATTGTTGTATGTTCATTCCTGAACAAACTGAGGACCACCCAGATGTGGGATCTTTCCTTATATCCTCAGGTGATGGGTTAAGACCTCAAAGGGTTAAGAACCCTCAGAGAGGTCTTGGTTTAATCCCTGATCTCTGTGTAAACGTTGACCTCAGTGACATGGAGGTCTCTGCTCCAGACTCCAGACTTTATACCAGTTATTGGTGTGATTTACCATTCATACGTTCATGCTGAAGATAACAAAGATAACAGTGATATGGTGTGTGCAAGTGTCTGTGCCTCTGCTTTGTGGAACATCGTGTGGTGCTGGTGTGGTTGATTCTATGACAATGACAGATCTTTGACCAAGTTTATCCTGAGGCAGAATTCTGTTTAGATGAGTATGTCTTACCTGTCAAAATCTGAGACATTTTCTTGACAGTCATAATTTCCTCAAAACCTCCACCATCAAAGCTACTTTGCCCCTTAACATACTCCCATAGCAATAGTGGTTGTTTGTAAGGAAACACATTGAGAATCAGTTTGACCATGTTTCCTTGATGGGCGATCCCTTTCTAACATTGATCAATCTGAGTAGAGCGTGTATTACAATGCCTTAATCCACAGCACAGTAGAGCTTTGGGAAGAGATTTACCAGTTCTGTGTAGCCTATGTTTTTTTTCATATGCAATATGCAAAGCACATGTACACTATGCAGAAAGAAAACAGTGTAAAGCAATACTAAATAGATAAAGTAATATTATAATAGTACAACTATTAACATAGTTTCAATGATACATTGACATTGTGTTTTTTGTGATATTTGATGTTTTGATGTTTTTGATGTTTTGTTTTTTTTTAAATCACTTCTCATGTACTGTTTTTCAAATTAGTCAGGTTGATATACCACACTTCAATGAGAAAATAAAATAGGTCTTACTGTGGAGGAAGAATGAAGGAATGACTAAATATGCTGTATGTCCCAAGCAGGATTAAGGAGCAGGAATCATTTGAAAGAAGCGGAGAGGAGGCGATCAGGGGGGTGGCACGAGGGAGAGCCGTGGGGAGGGAGTTGGGGTGGCTGGGTAATCCATGCCGTAGAGAGCCTGTAATCTCACATATTCCTCTTCCTCGCAACGTGGGGTGGGATTATTAAACTGGGGCTAATTACCCATAATCCCGCTCTCCGGCCAGATGTCCTCTGCTCCACATTTCAATATTGCATGTCGGAGTGTGTATGCATGTGCTATGACACATTTGCCCATATAAACACATGTACACACTGATGAACAGTGGGTGCTGAACAGACTCTGATACAGAGGATCTTTTTTGTTGCTCAACCTTGAAGCCGTATACCTACCAAGCATCCTTACTTTGCTGGACATGTGAAGGTGACCATCATCCACAGGCTACAGGATTCAAGGTATATATATACAGTATATTAAACATATTATATGTATTATTATACATATTTATTGTATATGTTCCATGAGAGTGCTATGCGGCAAAGTGCAAAGATGATGTTGAACAGTGATCTCACACGATCTCGTTGGTGACACATCTCTGCTACTATGGCACATATGTTTGACAGTGAGGTAGCGAGGTCAAGTGTTGACCATTTTTTTGATGGTGTGTGATGCTAAACGTCTTGTGGACAAGAACCAAGCAATTACATTCCAGGTGGCCTATACACATAGGTGAACAGTCTGATGGTCTAAATGCACTCTTCATATTTTGTTTCATTGAGATGTCTGTGTGTAAAGGTGTTCTATTATCAGGATGGCTGTTAGAAACAGAGAGATATCAGTGGTAGCGATCCTTCTCGGCAAGACAGATGAAGACTGTTTTTATGATCAGTCTTTCTCTTTCCCTGTGGGTGACCTGGTGAAGGGTTTTCCTTTATAAATATCACAGTCTGTTGTTCTGCAGTGCAAGGCTGTGTGTGCATCTACTGTAGCAGTATGTCTGTGACCTCGAGAATGGACAGAAAGACTTTAACAATTGTGTTTCTTGAGAGGCCCTCTCAGTCACCGGACATCGAAAGCTTTCCTTTCAACCTGTCTCTTTCCCCTACCGCCATACTCATAGTATTCGCATCATTACCGGTATGTGCTCCAGTGTTCCGCTTCAGTCTGATTCGCTGATTGGTTGATTGATCTTTGTTTTCGCAGTGGTTGCCCAGAGTAATGTGACCTTTCTCAGGACTGTATGTGAATGTGAGATTATGTGTGTCTGAACCGGCGACTGAACATGACTGATAGATTCATGTGTCACAGCTCTACACGCCGTAGCGCTGTGCTTCATTTCTGGTTTCCTGTTCCTCTTTCACACTAGCTGTCTATCCAACATCATCTTCCAACAACAGATGACCTCAGTCTGTGCCAGATGTTTCAGTGTGGTGCAAGGACATTATTGATGAATCTCTCAGAGAATATAATAACTGGACAAGCAACTCGCGTTTCTGTATAGCCTTCTTCATATATCTTATTTTACTGATAGACTTCTAGAGATATTTGTCATAGAGTATGTATTATGAGTTAGAATTTTCCATTGAAAAGCCAATCTGCTGGGTCCACCTGTCTCCATTGTATTCCAGGATCTGAACGCTACATTCTGTCCTCGTTTTTATGGACATACTCGCCTGTAACTTTAGTCAGGCCTTCAGCTATTGTGTGTTAGATAGATAGGGTCAAGTAACAAACATGTCTTAGTTCATTAAGGAATATATAATAAGGAAAATAAATAATTTTTATCCTTTCTATTAAATTTCATTTTTTGGGTTTCTGGTATTTCAAGGCACTTTTATATATATATATATATATATATATATATATATATATATATATATATATATGCTCTCTCAGCTGTGTCATGCTACTTCATGCTACTTTATGGCTTGTGGTGTATTGTAGCCTTGTGTAGCAGGTTATGTGTAGAGCATTGTTTATGATGCTATAATGCAAAGGGTCGATCCTACTTGAGGTCATGGTTAGAACTAGAAGAGTTAATTATCATAAGTGTGTGTGTGTGTGTGTGTGTGTGTTTCTTTCCCGGCATTACCTTATACACACGTCATTTCAACCCTACCTTCCTAACTTTGCTCCCTTGAGTACTGACAACACAAACGGTTGAGTCAAAAGGTGACCAAACAGGATATGAGAGGATGATCCTTAGAGCTGTGAACAACATGAACATCAGATCCTGTCATGAGTTGGTGTTTTTCGAAGACAGTTTTACGGTTTCCTTCCTATCACTCTCCCTTTCAGGAAACTGTGTCAGTGTTGTCTGCATTTCTCAGTCTGACTGCTGAGCTGTGCTGCTCTAGATGTGTTTGTAACAGAAAATAGCTAGTTTTGAGTATGCAGCGTCCGTGTGTGTGCGTGTGTGTGTGTGTCTGTCTGTGTGTGTGTGTGTGTGTGTGTGTGTGTGTGTGTGTGTGTGTGTGTGTGTGTGTGTATGTGTGTGTCTGTCTGTGTGTGTGTGTGTGTGTGTGTGTGTGTGTGTGTGTGTGCGTGTGTATATGCCTGTATATGTGCATGTGTGCAGAGCTAATGGGATCCTCAGTGGCAGCCTGTGGCCAGTGGAGTGCACTCTGTGCTGATTGATAAGCCACAGCAACTCCAATGCAGTGGTGTCCACAGAGACCGCCAGGGTGGCTGTGTCTGCTTCATGAACACCCCATCATGCTGTGGCACTCCTTTCTCTATATACTTTATAATAGCTGTATAGTATCCATACCTTGACACCAGATACGAGACATAATTAACGTGTCCATAACCGTGGATCGTTAACGTGTCCATAACCGTCCTCGTGTTTTTTGTTTGTTTTTTTGTTGCTGCTGCGC
>NC_055974.1:11183328-11228328 GCF_018492685.1 Alosa sapidissima
CGAGTGCACCTCTAGTTATTCTATGGTACTGAGTGTAAATCATGAGCTATTACAAGATGTGTGACGTTTAGTCTCAAGTACATGACACGTGGGAAATTATGAATATCTGTGTGTCTCTGTCAGATGGGCAGGTATGAATGGGAGAGGTGTTCAGTTGGGTGCAATCTGCAGCCTCATCTCTAGAAGGCACTAAATCCTACAGTACGTACTGTCAGGCTCAGCATGCTCTACCTTTATGTCCCCCCAGGAGAACAAAGCAAAGTCCTTATAGGCAAGTCTCCCCCACTCTGCGGCTATCTTGGTAACGCACTTTGGGCAGTTATCAGGCAGCTATTTTCCTATTGAAGCAAATGGGGAGGCATACGTAAGGGTTACTTACATTACAGGAAGGGGGGATATGTGTAGACTACTGCCATATTGGTGTTACAAACTAACCCCATGCATTTCTATGGAGGATTCTTTGAGTGCTGTGTCTCATTAGAAAATCTCTGAAAAAAGTCTCCCTGTGAATCAGCTGCACCAACTGAATATACTGAGCGAAGTTCTTCATGGCTTATGCCTTGTGAATACTTTGTTGCTGTTACTTGATCTGTCTCTGACCTGATGGATGCATTTTGGAACTCTTCAAGTTGAGTGTTCAGTTGACTGCAGTGCTTTCAGTTGAGTTGTGTTTGTGTTTCCATGTCTTTTGAGAGAGCTCTTTCTGACACCTCTTTGCTGTCTCAATTAAAAGTTTTCAAAGTTTAGCCCGTGCCTGTGGTTTCTGCATCTGTGCTCGTGTTGACCCATGAGAGATATAACCACTGTGGATGGCGTATCCATGGAGACAAGAGAAACAGAATAAAAGTCTCCTATTACTGCCATAACTATGAGATCTCATCATCCCTGGTCCTTCTCCAGCCTAGTATGGCCTAACTGGCCTGATAATATTTTCCAGCTCTAGGCTGCAGCTATGCTGAGGAAGCATGCTTCAGCGGTAGCGCAGTGTGAGAGTAACTTAGTGCTCTGTACAGAGTCTCAGTAGCGACAGACTATACAATCATTGTAGCGTTGTCAGTAATGTGGAAAAACAAACAAAAAAGCTCTATTTAAAACCAAATGAAGTTTTGTGTTACACTGTATTAAAACATGTATTAAAACGTTCATTGTCTGTTGTCTCTTCAAATCTTTGCATATTTTGGTAAAAAAAAAGATACTGCTTGTATTTCAGAGGGTGCATTCTGATTGTTGCTTTCAACATTGTGTTGCAGCTTGGCTCTCACTGATCAGAATAGCACCCCAACACATATGTACCCTGCAACCCCTTCAACAGAATGGTTCGTGGGCCCCACCCCAAATCCTTCTATGAGTGTGTGTGTGTGTGTCTGTGTCTGTGTCTGTGTCTGTGTGTCTGTGTCTGTATCTGTCTCTGTGTCTGTGTGTGTGTGTGTGTGTGTGTGTGTGTGTGTGCGTGCGTGCGTCCCAGTCAGATCCACGCCACTACAAGGTTCAGGGGAGGGAGAGGGAACGTTCTGATGCCCATCACAGCTACTCCATTCTGAGGGTTATTGCTTCTGCCAGTTTCCTCCCAGTCATGAGTGGGACTAAAGGAAAAAGGCCATCTCTGATTTCTTCTCTGTGTGCAAACACCAAACTCACTTTCCATGACAGAGTAACACAGCAAAACAGGGAGAGAAACAGAGAGGGCTGGTTAGTACTTTGCTACTCGCCCGATACTGTGGGCTTTAATGTCCTGATGTTGCCGACTGAATGCCTTAACATACAGATGTAGGGACAGTGACTTCATCTTTTGGTCATGGATTTTGAACACATAGTAGCTGTGTGTTTCCATTCAATTTTTAAATGCATATTTGAATATTCAAATAAGAATGAGCAAAATGGAAAGCCAGCTTGTGACTGTTAAACACAAAACTTGTAACAGCAGACGTGCTCCATTTCTGTCTGCAATCAATCATTCCATCATTGTCAAAGTCAACTCACTGGAGCATTGCCTGCTACCTGATCATCTGCTTGTTTAATAACTGCTACAGGGAGACAGGTGTAGTGCACTTATTGTCAATTGTAATGCATTGCGTCGCGCACTTGTAATACCTGCTGTCAGTTGTAATAAATATTGTGCTTCACCAGCCACTGGGCCAGAGAGGATTTTTCTGCTACATGGAGAAAGTTCAGTCTGGAGATAACTTTGTGTGGTCTAGAATTACAAAGTCATTTCAACAAAGCTATGCCTATACCTGATTTTTCTTTTTAGAATAACTTGCAGAATGGAAAGTTTACACATTTTTCAAAGAAGCAGTCCAGGAATTGTATCCTCTACTTATGATAAAAAACAGTAAAAAAAAAAACAGCTCCAGAAACAGAAAGCAGTTCTCTATCTGTTCTGTGTACATGATCAGCTGGTCTGGTGTTCTGGACACTGTCCCGGCTCTGTAAATGAGAGACAAACTCAGTGGCTGAGACCAAACCGTATTCTATTCCGGCCAATCAGCACATTTCATCACACAGAAAAATTATTGGCTGTTGAGCAGAAGTATCAACAACCACTAGAATCTCACTCTGTACTTTTAAGTCATTTGATCATCTTTCAAGCCTTGTCCTTTGCTGATGTTTTTGATGATTCGGTCGTCATTCCCTCTTACACTATGGTGGACTCCAGAGAAGGTGTAAGTCTGGTTAAATAAAACAAAGCTGTGACACAGTACTTGTTTTCTTTAATCCATTACTACCTTAAAGGATTAACCCTATATTCTCTATCTTGTTGTTTCCTCTGTTGATTTTTGTCTATTGGTGCAACTCTTGGAATCTCTTCTCCCATCTGCTCATTCGAGTCTTTGTTATTCCACCATCTGTGGGCCTAGAGGTTAGAGACATGAACAAATTAAATCCAACAAAGCCTACATGGTTAAATCTTGACTTGCTCTAGACACTACTAGTCACTAATCTAAGATTCTACATTTTTGCATCGCCTCTCCAATGCATAATTACGCCGTGGAAGTTACAAGATTGTCATGTGATTGTCTTGATGAAGTAATTCATCAAGCCAGCAGTATATATTTGACTAATTAGATATGTCACTGACACCAGACAAAGGTTTTGGCATAATAGACAATGGTCTTCTTGGCTAGACTCTATTTGCCTGTGCTAAGAGGTAGTGGACATGTGCGTGCATAACTTTTTGCATTTTGATTAACAGAAAGAATGCTGCATACCACCACTGAGAGCTGTAAGGATTCACAGCTGAATCTACCAACTAACCGAAAATATATGGTGTGTGTGTGTGTGCAGTGGCCGCCTTTGGTGGTGTGTGTGTATGCACTGTCGTGAAATATCTCATACTGGTGGTAAAGTGTGAAGTTTGCTTATTTTAGCACAGGAAAAATAACACTAGTCATCTTGATTGGAATAGGAAACTTGCAACCAACTTGGTGTTGGTTAACACCTCGCTAAAATTGACTCCTGGTGTTCTAGAGAAGAAGTCAGTGTCTTCAGTTTTGTCTTTTTCACAATGATAAATGTTGCCCAAGAATATATCTGTTATTAGCAGGGTTGTAGTAGAGGCTAAATGCAAGTAAACACAGTTTATCCACCTCTGAAATTTCAGAAATACAGTTTATCCACCTCTTATTAGAGTTTATCCACCTCTCAAAAGAGTTTATTTACCAAATGCAACTTTTACCATTCAAATATATCACTGTATTATCCACATTTACAATATGTACACTCATCAACACTCTAGGAACCATTTAATACCACTGGTATTGTTATAAACATTAGACAATAACTTACACCATCATCAAACATGTTCTGAATGCCTTTTTAAAAAAATTGATACCGCATGATGCAGTCCACCTTACTGTGATAATAGAATTCATAGTTTACCCACCTCTTATTTGACCACTACACCCCTGCTTATTAAGTCACTCACACTAAAACAGGTCTTAAAAACATAGAACGTAACTCCCCACTGCTTCACACCTTGTACAGCTGCCAAATCTACAGACTATGGTTCTTTATATTTTCACCCAAAATACAAAACACATATGAGCATAATAAATAAGACAAAATATGTTCTTAATAGTTCAATCAAAGGGACACTCTGGTTTAATAACAACCTTGGGTCTAGTTGTAGATGATGCAGTTAAGTCTAGTTTGAGTTTGTGAGAAATTACTTCCTTTAATATAACTATGTTGTCTATATTCTTCATGAAGTGTAATGTGCTTGTATCTGAACATAAACCCTTCTAGGGAGCCAAGTATATGTTGAGGTCCAATAATCATTAACCTGACAAGAATTCTTCATTAGTGCTAGTCCATCTTAACAAATGTAATTTATTATGTAGTGACAGACTACTCCATGATGTCTTTCTCGGATGGTCGTCCTCCTCACTCTGTGTGCTAAGCACTGCCTGATGGTCGCCCTTTTATCTCAGCCCTTTCACTATTTCAGTCCCCTTAAATCATTTGGGTTATGTAACAGCAAGCAAGCATATTAATTCCTCTTTGGAGAACTGCTGCTGAACTTGTGATTAAATGTACACAGCGAACACCATGGGGCTATGAACAGTCTGTTCTTCTGCTCTCTCTCACTCTTTTTCCTCATCCCTCTCTCCACTTTCACTTCCCCGTCTCACTCTCTTCTGTCCTTCTGTCCTCTGCTCTTCGACTTGGTGAAATTGTTTGTGCCTACAAGTAATGGAGGCATATGGGCATGGTAGAGATTCGTCATTTTTGTTTTCAAACCTTTTCGTTGCTTTTTTATTTTAAATTTTATTTAAAAGCTCTCCTAAGGGATCATACTGTAGTCCCTAGCATTGGCACCAATATAACATAACGTCACTGTGTTGCACCTCTGTCATTCTATCTGTTTTTCAATCAGAAATAGGGACTTAGAACTTGGACTCTTTTTTAATTTTTGTGAATAAGTGTAAGCCTGATTTTTTTTTTTTTAGAAACAGCGGGAGTGATGAATTCTCATGACTGCTGTTCTCTCCACAGGAGTATTAGTGGAACACTGTAATTGTGACTCTGGCTCCGAACCCCTCGCCATGTCTATGAGCCCATACTTAAGACAAAATTACACACAGCCCTCTTAAGAGAAAAACAATCATTCATGTGATGATGGAAAAACAAAAAGCAAATTCATACTACTTGAATTTACTACTACCTTTTAGAATGTTTACTGCATCTACAGAGCCAACTGAATTTTTGCTTTGATTTGTCTTGCTGCCTAAGCACACAAACACATCAGAGCGCTAATGAATTAATTGTTGTAATGATTACGGTCTCGCCACTGCTTGATTTGCTTGCTAGAAATCACTTCCTCTGGCATTGCTCGTTAGCTTTCAAACAGCGTTGCATTATCAGTCTGACATCTCTGGGTATATTAACCATGTAAATGTCATCCATTTCTATTTGCGTACGATGTATTTCCCTCCCTGCTCACTCCATTTATCTTGTTCTCTCCCATTCTCTCCTTTTTTGCATCTCTCCATCTCCTCCCTCTCTCCTCCCTCTCTCCTCCCTCTCTCCTCCCTCTATGCCTCTCTCTTCCTTCCTACCAGCCAACACCAACTTGGACTCGGAGAGCAAGCGAACGGCCCACTTCCAATCGTCATGGCAACAGCATGTGAATGTGTTCGGCTCGTGGAGTAGGCCGGAGTGTGTGCAGGAGCTGCATCAGGAAGCTCAGCTCAACCTGCAGAGCCTGCTGCAAGGTAAGGGAGGCTGCCCGGGGAAATGGAACCGTTCGGATGGGGACGGTGACAGCTAGTGGTGCTCAGGGTATCGCTGGGGAGGGAAAGCAGATTTTCTCTAGCTTGGTGTGTCTCCTTATCCTCCTTGTACAGAGCAGTGGCTCAGTGAGTGTGTGTGTCTGTGTCTGTGTGTGTGTGTGTGTGTGTGTTGTTGATATGTGCTATGTCTGTGTATGCATGCGTGTCCCCTCCCATGCTGCATCTTGCCTGTGAGAAGTCGTGTTTGTACTCCTCCCCTTCCAGTGGATTTTACTCTGTTTTTAATCCATGATCTGTCACCACCTCTCTTTTCCCCTCTCTCTCTCTCCCTCTCTCTCTCTCCATCCCTCTCTCTGACTCATTCACCCTCGTGCTTACCCTTGCCTGTGATCTATTAGATTTATTGTGATTTGCGGAAGACACCCAGACTCCTCTCCTCTCCTCCTCTACTGCTCTGCCTCTCTCTATGCGATCAAATGAATGCATCGATGCAGATGCCCAGTGTGTGTGTGTGTGTGTGTGTGTGTGTGTCTGTAAGTGTGTGTGTGTGTGTGAGTGTGTGTGTGTGTGTGCATGCAGAGACTGTAATTCTCCTCTTCCCTCCTCTGTCCTCCTGCTGGTCTCTTTGCCGTTGCCTGCTCCTTCTCTATCCCTTCCCTTCCGGTTTGCTTGTGTTCTACACTGCTGATTGATTGATGATGTTGACTGATGCATACAGAATGAGATACTGTGCCCAGCTTGTGTTTGTGTTCTAGTGTTTGTGTTTATTTTTGGATGTGTTGGCTGTTTTGTACTGTATGTATCGATAGCTACACATACTGTGTACTACATAATGTACAGCCATCCACAAGCCCTTGGCGATCAGCATGAACAGTGTGTACTGTTATGGAGATGCCACTCAGTTATACTGTAGGTGGTCTATGTGTCCGCCGGATTCAGACCAGTAGCCGAGTATGCTTTGTGTATATCTGCAAATTCCTCATCTCCTGTTACTCTTCATCAGTGAAGAACAATTTATTTAGGGAATAAATTTGTTTTTGTTAATAGTTGCCATCCATTAACATAGATTTAGTATAAACATTTCATATATATATATTTATTTGGGTTTTAAGGTTCTTACGTTTAAGTGCAACTTTAGTCTTTTTCTGATCTTAGAGGTTGTGTTTTCTTTAATATTGCATTTTATTTATATTAAATACTAATACTCTAGACCTGATGTACAAGAAATTGTCTGGTAATCTGTTCCTATCTGTAGAAAATGGTTACTTAATATTTTTCCATGCATACAGTATATTTGAGGGTCTCAGATGTTGGTCCCAACCTGTCTGACAGCTGGTGTAAAACCTTTGAGTGAAAGCAACCAACCTGTAAACCATAATTAGCATCTGGAACATGCCATAAGGAAGTGTGAATGTATGTGCATGTCCATTTGTAGTGAAAAGAGTTAGATATGCCTCTACCATGTCTAAAATTTTGATTTGTTTGTTTGATTTTAAGTTTCTTTTTAAGTTTTAGCATTTTTTTATTTTTATATATTTTTTTTTAATTTATTTTCATCTCCCGATATCTTTGCTTCTCTATTTTCATTGTATATAACAGAAAACAAAGAGATAACAGATAACAGGAAACAAAATGCAAGACCCCGGTTTCCCACCAAAGCAACTAAACAATCGGCTTTGCTGCTCTCCTTTCCTTCAGTGCATATGTGTCTGTGCACATTTTAAAACCAGTGTTATACTTGTTCTGATGACCTCTTAACAAAAGGCACTGTGGCTTTAAGCTAACCTGGTGTTGCACTAGAGGCCTTGGGCTCTGCAGACCATTGAAGCATGGGGCTGTCCAAATGGACCTGGTCAAGAATTCATTCAGGTTAACTCATTCTCTAAGCGTAGCCAGATAACCTGACCTGCCAGTAAACAAAAGAACATGGGTGCCCTACAAGCCCACGTCCCTGAATGGCTACAAATTGTAAATGTTCAATGATGAAGGGAAAAAATGGAATGGAAGACAAATAAGATGAAACAAGCACAATCAAATGACCTCAATGGACAAGAAAGAGGCATTGTACCCCCCCAGCCCCCTCCCCTCATTCCTTAGCCAGAGACACAAGAGAGAGTGACCCATTTTCCTATGAAGGGGGCTTGGAGCCTCATCTGGTTATGCATTCAGTGGATTTGCTGTTTTCATAGGCACGGTGGATTTATGAACACTTGGGTGCATGCCTGATGACAAGGCCTGCCTGTCTAGACAGGACAAACGATTGGCTGATTGGTCAAGAGGCAGCGCTGATTGGTTGTTTGGGACAGGAGATGTTTGTCTCCAATTAGTGATCAGCTGATAGGCCCAGGCGAGGACAGTGAAGGGGGAGGGTGGAAGGTGTGCCTTGCATACCTTCAGAACTTCCCGTCTCAGTCTTCTGCTGCCCTCTTGCCTCTGCCTCTAGTGCATCCCTGTGGTAAGTTCAAAAATGCAGACTACTCACAATTCTGTACAGAAAATAAATATGTGGGATTGAAATTGACTGAGAGATTGGTGTAATATTTTGTGTGTTGACTTTGTGTTTGAAAACATTTTTTGTGTTAAACAGAGTGTATCATCTGATGCCAGTAGATGGATTTTGTTTTCTCTTCAGTGCAGTTTAGAGACATGTTTGTGTACTATGTTAACAGTTGTGTATAATAGGTATTTTTGGAAGCAAACTGTTTTTAGATAGAGGAGAAAGTTACCTATGAATGGTGCAGATGGACCCATTAAAAGTGGATTATGGGGGGCCTGGTGTGGAATGTCTTGCCTTGGGGTGAGGAGAGATGCTATGTCTTGCAAAACAGCTGTTGCCCCTCCAAAGAGGCAAACTAATAGACCAACATTCTGTAGGAGCACTTATAACACCAACAGTCTTTTTATCATATTTTTGTCTTTTAAGAGTCTGATTGCTATATGAAATGAAGTATTTGTCAGTTTCAAAACATACTTCTAATTCTGGCAGGTAATGCTTACTCAATTCAAAAGAAATTGAGTTTTTGAATTTACTTATAAAACAACTAAAATGATTATTAATCAGTGTATATTGTAGAAGGCAAGCGTATATAGAGGCAAGATATTGAAATACTCAGACAACAGACACATACAACACTGTGACAATATAGGGGACAACTGCTTGTTTGACATCATTAAGGCACCATTGGTTGAATATCTAGAGAAGCCCCTGAAGAGGTGAGTGTTGAGATCAGTTTTGAAGGCGGATATGGAGGAAGGTCACGGAGGGATTGTGCATCATCCTCTTCTAATCTATAACCCACCAGCTGTGAACATTCTAAAAAAACTCCGTCCCCCATACCGCAGGAGCTCGGTGAAAAGGAAAACAATGTGTATAGCCTGCCCCCTCTGGGCAACCTGGAGACTCTGCTTGAGGCTATTGTTAACTCAAGTAGCATTCCACTTTTTTTCCCCTTCAGAACGCTCACCATTGCTAAGCAACCCAAGTCTGGGAGGGAGACATCCTTGTTTTGCCATAGAGCAAGTCTCCCCCACCACACCCCACCCCACCCCCCACCCTATAGAACTACGGCTTGGTGGGAGAGTGGGAGAATGGGGTATGTGGGATTGAGAGGAGGGGCCAGTTTCAGAATGGGAGGGGTAAAAGGAGGGGATAAGTGTGGGGGTCTGGGGAATGGCTGCAGGGTGTGGGATGGGGGTTTAGAAAGAGCTGCTCTGGAATGGGAATAGCAATAACAGTGTTTGCCAGGACCTCAGGGTACGTCCCACAGAGAGGGAGTGAGAGAAGGAGAAAGAGACAGACAGTGAAAGAGAGCAGATCAAAGCTACAGTCGTGTTTGCATTGCTCTCACAGAGGCTCTTGTTGTTCATCAAATGCATTGTTGCGTTTTGTGGGTTGTTGTTGTTCATCAAATGCATTGTTGTGTTTTGTGGGTTGGGCAGACTTTGAGGAGCAGCTATATGACAACAGAGTGACTGGACAGACGTTCCGCCACCCCTCCTCTCAAAGCTCCGAGGACACCTCTACAACGCTCAGCCGATCTCCTGGCGCACTCAGCAACAAGAGGCCGGAGTTCATCTTCCTGGTAACTTTCTTATTTTTTTCTTTCTCCACCTTATCAATGGAACTTGCCATGAGTCTTGCAGGAAAGACTTGGGACAACATTTTCACATTGTTAATTCATATTTTCTAACCTTTTGTTTATTCTTTCACCCAAGTTCTCACATCACAAGCAAACATCAAATCAGCTACAGTGTGTTTTAACTCTGCAAACGGTGTGTTGTTAAAAACAGCTGAATTACCATTTGAATCTAAGGTGCACCTATTTGCATTGTTGCTGTATGTTCAGTAGTGTTATGTTGAGTTATTAGTAGTATTATGATGATGAAGCCTATAACTGATAACTGTGTGTGTGTGTGTGTGTGTGTGTGTGTTCGTGCATGTGTGTGCGTGTGTGTGTCTGCTCCACCAGCCAGCGAATAAGCAGGTCAGTGAGGATGAGGCGGAGGCGTTAGGGTTTCATGCCCGAGATCCCACCTGTGGGTCAGAGCACCCCCTGCTGGGCTGGAGTGCCTCGCTGGGTCCCCCCGTGGCTGAGAAACCCCGCTGGCGCCTGGGCCGCAACACTCCCACACAGCTTGTGCCCATCGATGTATCAGGTGACGCAAAATAAAGACACTTCTTTCTTTTCAGGATTAGTTCTAGTCCACACATACACAATTGTCCTTACTGTTAGTTTCTTTGAAACCCATTAATAAGCATCTTCATCGTCACAGTCTTCCGATATTCACTCTGTTCACTTCAGTTTTGTTACATTTGTGTCTTCTGTTCAACTTTGAACAGTCCAAATAACATGCAAAACATTAACTAAAATATGGGGGCTGATTCCCTGAGAGGTGCCACTCTGTACCAAGCATGCCAACAATAACGAACAGGTAGCTGTTGCCATGGCAACTTCCAGTTCTTCCCCCTTCTTGGTCAGAGGACTGACAGGCATGAGGGGAAAAAAAGAGAGAGAGAGAGCGAGGGAATTTTTCATGAATGAAACTGGCACACAGTCTGATGTGACAAGCCTCTTTGGGCGTATTCTCAGAATCTTAACACGAAAGCATGACAGATGTGCTAGCATTGGCAGGGTGAACGAAACGACAATAAAAAACAAGCAAAAGGGTGTTACATTTCCCTTGAGGTACCTCCAGTGTGGATGGTTACAGTCTATTGAATACTGTGTAGCAACTGTCTACTCTTCAAACACCTGCAGAATATCTTTATATTTACTGCGGTCTAAGTAGTTTCATCATTTACTGAGGTATGCATCTAGTAAGCTAAAAACCGATCATTTGCCAAACCAATTCAGACCACATCTTGAAAATTCTGATCTTTTTGTTCAACCATATACATCAAACAGCAGCCATTCTATAATACCTCTGGTAACTTAAAAAAGCTCTTTCTTTTCATGCCCAGACCTTGAACTTATATATATTATACATGTAGACAAGATCATCATCCTTAGGGACTTGTTTGTCTGGCCTTCCATGGATTACGTGGATGGATATACTGTAGACCTCATTGCAGAACTCATTCAGGGTCACATCGTGACAACAGAAGTAAAGAGGTGTTGTGTATTGTTTAAACTGAAGAGGCCTTTATGTGGTTCTTTAGATGTCTAAATGTATCTACAGTAAATCTGGCTCAATTGAGAGGTTTTTTTTATATAAATATTGCCTCCTGATCCAAAGGAGGTGTGACAGTATGGAGTCTCCAAGCTTACTTTGCAAGGCATACAAGAAGGCTTTCTCTGTTGTTGTCTATTTTCAAATGTGTCCTTTGGTGAAATGAGCTGCTATATTCATGTATTACATGTGGGATTACAGGTGATGGCAAGATTCTGGGTGTTGACCTGATCCAGGGTGCCTGCTCTCCGGATTCCTCCCAGCCACGGTCCCTGCAGCCCAGCACGGAGGTCTCAGAGGAGCACCAGCTGGCCCTGAGGAAGACCCAGAGTGACCTGGAGCACAGTGTGCCCCCTTCCCCCAAGGCACCCCCTGGCATGATGGACCAGGCCACCCTCATGTGCCCCAGCACCTCCTGGAACGGACCCAAGGGCTCCACCTTCTCCCCAGCCTGGAGCGACTCCTATAACTATGCCCTAGCACCTGGCTCTATGGCCAAGCAGTCCCCTTCCAAAACAGGTAGCATTGGGGGAGTAGGTGGAGGTGGAGGTGGAGGAGGAGGATTGCCATGTCCCTCCCAGACCTACTCAGGCCTGTCCGCGAGCTCGAGTTCTCATTCCAGTTCCTTCGCCTCCATCAACGAGCCCTCCGCACATCAGCGGGGGCACTCGGGCTGCCACGGCCTGGCGAGACGGCACGAGACGGAGGGGGCGGTCGCGGTCGTTCCAGGAAACGGCTACGGACACGTCGACCAGGACAAAAGGTCAATGCGCTCGAACGCTTTCAAGTTTCGAGAGCGCTCCCTGTCTACACCGACAGATTCCGGATCCTTCTGCTCAGCAGACAATATGTACTATCCAGCACAGGTGGCAGGTCCAACAGCCCATGAAGGAGAGACCTACGCCCTCCACTACCCCAGCGGCAGCTCAGAGGACAGCGCGAGCACGGACAACATGTCCGTGACTATGGCCCCAGACCTGGTCCCCGATGGGCGTTTGCGGACACGCTCCCGTAGCATCTCCCTGAAGAAGCCCAAAAAGAAACCGCCCCCACCCGTGCGCAGCGTTTCCCTGATGAAGAACCTGAGCGACGCCGCCGCCGCCGGAGGCAGGGAGAGCCATTTCCGCGACGGCCGG
The DNA here is from genome assembly GCF_018492685.1 of Alosa sapidissima. Classification (NCBI taxonomy): domain Eukaryota; kingdom Metazoa; phylum Chordata; class Actinopteri; order Clupeiformes; family Clupeidae; genus Alosa; species Alosa sapidissima. Next base: position 11,195,867 of record NC_055974.1, read on the forward strand.
CCCAAGAGCCTCCACATCCCCAGGGAGCACCATCTCCAGGAGTCCTTCCACCCGGAGTTCCTCATGGCGGTCAAGATGAAGCCGGACGTGGAGCTCGACCCTGCGCGGGGCTATTCTGAACCGGACGCCTCTCCGCGCGAGGGCATCCCGGAGCAGGAACGGGAGCTGGTACTGCCCGCACACTGGCCTCTAAACGAGTGGAAGGCCAACAACGACGCATACCACTCGCTGTCCGGTTCCAGCACAGCAACGGGCACTACAGTCATAGAGTGCATGAAGGTACAAGGCAGCTCCGAGTCACTTGATTCCCACTCCACGTCCCGTGCGACGTCCCCATCCCAACTCTCCATCGAAGCTGAGGTGAAAGTTTCGCCGTTTAAGCCCCCTGGGCTCATGTCCCCGTCCAGTGGCTACTCGAGTCAGTCTGAGACTCCGACTCCAACGATGCCGTCCGCTCTCAATACGGGGCCCTCTTTCATGGGCTGCAAGATGCGTCCCAAAATCCCAGAGAGGAAGTCCTCGCTCCCAGCCACCTCGCCACGAGAAAAGACCGCTCGGTCTCGTCTGTCCTTTGAGCTGCCCAGCGCCCAGCTGGACCTGTCGTCCGTCAAGCCCAAACCCAAAGCTGGCCGCCGTCACTCGGACACCTCCGCGGCCAGCAAGCCAGGCAAACTGAGCCCGAGTCAGTCCACGCTGCCCGTGGTCACCCAGACGGAGTTACGCAACATTCGACTACGCTCCGTTAGCCGCTCGGAGCTCGATGACAGCCCCGACGGAGCCTCAGACATCATCGAGGAGGAGCAAGGGCGTGACCTTAGTCCCCCCTGCACTCCTGACCCCAAACCGCCCAAACCCCCCGTGGCGATGAAACCGCCACTGCCCAAACGCCCGATCAACCTGATGTTCAAATCCCCCTCGTCCTCCCCGTTGGCGCCCGAGTCCCCTCCAGCGTCTCCAGTGGACCGGCCCATGCCCGTGGGGAACATCTACATGGTGGTCAGGAAGCCCAAACCCAAGAGGCCACCTCAGTCCCCCGTAAGCCCGTTGCCCAGCGCAAACCAGGAGCACCAGTCCCAGTCCTATCTCCCGGCTCTATTGCCTGAGCTAGATCTGGAGCACGGCATCCCCATTGAGGAGGAGGAGGGTCCACCTTCCCCCAGTAGCCCTGAGAAAGAGGACAGGAGCAAGACCCTTCCCAGCCACATGACAATCTCGTGCTTAGCTGAGCTAGATAAGCGGCGGCCCAAGGTGCCCCCGCCCGTGCCCAAAAAGCCCAGCGTCCTTCTGCTGCCGTCCCCGTCTTCCGCGCAAACCAACGGAATTGCGAGCCAGCAGCTTCCTCCCTCCAACAGCGATTCAGAATGTCCAGTCAGTGCACTGGAGCCGGTGTCCGAACCCGAGGAGGTCGAGAACCCAGTAGTTGAGGCTGACACTCCAAAGGATTCCACTCCTCCGTCAGATGTACAAACACTGGCTGCTGAAACAGTGACAGGTTTGTTCAAGTTTAATACAATATCCTCAAAGAGCCGGAGTGTTGAACTGCCCATTACAGATGAACTATGTGCTTTTCTTGTAAAGTGCATATGTGTGCGTCTGTTTTATTCAGATACTAGTGAATGTTATTTACTTATTTAACATCATCGGTGTTGGCTAATTTATGTCTATTTTTCCCCAGAAGTCCCAGAAAGCCCTATGGAGGCAAACAGCTCCGTCGGAGATAAGAATGAGCTACACATAACTGAGGAGACAGAAGATGATGTTTTAACTCCCACTCCCACAACTCACACCACTGAGGACCTCTTCACCATCATTCACCGGTACGGCACACAACTGATTACAGACATGTAGCCACAAGCTTCTACACTTGTGATGTATATGTGCCACAACTCAGATGGGAGGTGCACTTGCAGACAACGGATAAAGTTCAGAGTAGAGTTTAATTTGTTCAAAGTTCAACAAAGGCAAAGGCTTTGGCAAGGGTTCAGGACGAAGATCCTCAGTGATAGTTAATCAAAACACGGTTCAAAATATACTCTGAAAACCAAAGAGTTCTCAATTATTTACAAACAGGAAGGAACACAAGAGCCAGTAAACTGTAATGCAAAAGGTCAGAATCCAAACAGTGTTCTTTGGGAAGTTTGTCCAGCACAAAAAAGGAATTCCAGTACTCACAAAGATTGTGTGACAAATGTAAAGAAACGGTTCTTAATTCCCCTAGAAAAAAGTGAAAATAGTCCCAATCAAGTGATCACAGCCTTTCTTTAAGTAAACATTCACATTACAGATCAAAAGGCAACAAAAATGGCTCAAAAGTCAAACTGCAAAGTAAAATACTCACAAAAGCCCATGAGAGGGCATGGGCCGAGTAGAGTGTTGTGAGCTCTCTTGTGCCCCCTGGTGTTGACCATGTGGATGTGACATGAGTATGGACATGCATTCATATACAGCAGTGACGCCAAAGCCCATTAATAAGAACAGCACTAACAATTTATCGTTTTCATTCAGGTCCAAGCGAAAGGTTCTTGGCCGCAAAGAACCAGTGGACTCCTTTGGCAGTCGGCAGAGTCTCATCTCTCCAGTGAAGAGCAACAGCAGCGACCATCTGCGGACTCTAACTCTGGGCAGCACACCAAGGTCCAGTCTGAGGAATGAGAACTTCATGGCTCTGCTGCAGAAGAAGGGCAGCAAGTCCAGCAGTGGAACTCGCGTCTCCGCCATGGAGCTTCTCAAGAGCACAAACCCGCTGGCACGCCGCGTCACAGAGTTCTCCCAGCCTGACCCAGACTCAACAGTGACCAATCCGTCCAAACCACTCGAAGACTGAAGGGCAACCTGCTGTAAGCTCTGAGTCTGAATTTTGAAGGTGTGTCCCCTTGTTCCACTCGACCAGGCGAAAAAAGAACAATTTATTAGGAACCCACAAAGTCTGGATGCTCATATGAAACACAAGTGCTCATTGCTTATTTTGATTTCACCATTTCACTGGCTAATGTTTTCCGTAGTGGTGGAGATTTTTTCATTTACCCAGTAGATGGATCTTCTATTTGATGGAGGATTTTTGAAATCGACAAGTCACCCTCTGATTCTCTTGAGAATGTACACAGCAAGTCATGCAAAAGTCTTTTTTAAATGGAACTGAAAACATCTGCCGTGGTAATATTTGGGTACTAAACTATACACTTTAAAGACCAAAATTGCCCTAAGTGGCCAAAATCAAATGAATCAATTTTGTGCCTGCAGGACAGAAGAAATGAGAGGAAGAGATTTTTTGCTTGAAAAATAGATTATGCATCTCACATAAAATTCAAGCAAGTTTTCACACACATTCCATTAAGTGTGCGAGGATGCAACACCCCAAACCCCTTAAGATAAAGCACTTTTCTCAGTCAAAGGAAATACAGAACAGATATCTATTATTTTGTCAGACTAAAAGAAAATGCCATATACACATCTTTTTGGATATCAGTTAATCTGTATAAAGCTATACATACATTCATTAACTTATCTACAGATCTGTTTAATCTAAGAGACACAAAATGATTGTGTGTAATTGTGCGTTTTGTGGCCAATGGAAACTGCCTATGGAAGGAATCTTCACACTCTCCGGATTAAAGCACTCCAACACAATATGCAACACCTGATAACCTGATAACAAATGGATCTTTCCCATACTGCCAAACAATGGCAATTCAGTACTCGTGTGAACTTCTGTGACTGAACACACTAACAAGGAGAAGCCCAAACTTTTATCTGAACTGTCAAAACTGTGACTGAACTGCCATGCCAACACTTCAAACAGTGGACCAAGAAAGGTTAATCAGGGCTAGATGGAAACAGGTTCCGGCTGGAGAGTGGGTAGGAAATGGGTTTTCCTTGTTTGGACGCTGAGACGGTCCAAAGGCTGTCTGAGGGGTGACTCACTCAGGGGTTTCGCAAATCTCAGGAGACCCAATATGGTGATAGGTCCAAGTGTGCCAGGTCTCTAAAAATAGAGAGCATACAATTGAACACACAGAGAAACCAGGAGGACAAGCAAGGCTGGCCCTGAACAGTCAGCTTAAGCTTTGAGTTTCTTTCCCCTTCCTCTCTTCTTTTAAGCCTCCCTCCAAAGGTGCTATCATAACTCATTGTTGCACCCAGATATTGGCTCTAGAGATTCATTGCTTTATTTGTTGAGTATTCTTGCTTACAGAAAAATGCACCAATCAGACTCTGAATCAGAACTACAGATGGGTTTAGGACAGGGGGTCTGGATCCTGCTCCTTGAACCCCTTTGCATGGAAAATAGTTCTTGTCAATCTTTAAGCACACACCTGATTGCTGTCAGTGTAATCATAATGCTATTGATGTAGCTCCATCAGGTGTCTCCAACCAATCAAGAGTGTTACCAATGGCCCCTGGTCAGGTCAGAAGAGCAGAGTTACCCTATAGGAGCTGGATGGAGAACATGTTTTTTTAATTTCTCAGAGAGTTATATGTGTCTTCACTTATAACTGCCATCTCTCACACTAAACGCAGATTATTGCTAGAAGCAAAATGATTAGACATGTAGCTTACTGGTCTCACCATTCTTATATGTTGTTGACCGGTACTTGCAATCTGTTTGTTGAGATTTCGCACCCCTCCATGCTGAAGTGTGATTCTGTCAATGAACTGCTTCGACTCTTTGACTCAGAAGAAGACAGAATCCTGGTGCTATTGAGTCAGAGCGCCATCTAGTGTCTAAGAGATGAAGCGTCCACAGAAAATTATTTGACTGTTACTGTAATACCATGACAAAAAAGGAAACTCACAGTATTAGGAAAGCCTTGACTTTCCTTTTCAAATATTCAAGAAAAAAGAGGACTAGAAGAAAGAAACAAAGATGTAATTGATCTCAATTCTGTGAAGTTTGTTTTAATTGTTTAGAAAATGACAAAAAAAAGCTGGCACACAGTGTTTGTTTGCCTTGTGATCTGGCATGAAGCCCTGTGTTTGAAATGCCTTGGTATTGCACTTCCGTAGGAGTCTGCTGAGTCTCTTTTAATGATAACTACTCTCAAATAACTGCTATTGTGAACTCTGTGCTACAATCTTTTACTGTCAACAACACGTTCATGGGTACATGAAGGAAGGCACAGAAGAAACAGGAAATGGGAGAGAAAAAGAAAGAACGTGAGAGAGGGATGAAGAGAGAGGGAGAGGAAGAAACAGTAAGTTTGTGCATGTTCAGTATAGTATGCACAAACTGAATAACAGAATACAGACATGCACAAAAGCTCTACAAGAAGCCAAACATTGTTCCTTGATAGGGAAAGAAATGCTTAAAATATTGTTAATCATATTCTTGTGCAGACCACAGTCCCAGTAGGCCAGCTGTGGCATTTCAAATAATATTTTGAAAATCCATACGGCCTGGCTTGTGTTAGTAAACTTTATGATTATTATGACATAGGGACCTGCCTGATTAATCATAGTATTGTGTTTTTCAGAATCGGAGGGGGAGAACATATAATGGTACAGAGGCTTTTTAAACAAGCTGTGTTTCCATGAAACATGAGTGTACAGTATTGACGTGAGAGGACCTTGTCTGGGTTTGCCAGCCTTGTCTGTTACTCTTTCATTTGTTCCCTCTCTTTGCCTGGCCCTTCACCTCCCTCTGTGTTCTTAGATGAGACTCGCGGGGATGCATTTAAAAGTGATTTATAATTCCCAATGGGACTGTTGTCCCGCATGCGTGTAGCACACAGGAAAGGCTAAGGAGGAGAGGAGAGGAGTAAAAGAGGGGGATGAGACAAAAGACGTGCGGAGGAAGAAGAAATGAAAATGCTTTATGAACCTTCTGCAACCTCTGAATCAAAGAAGGATGAAAGCTTTTTAAATGATTATGTGATTGTTGTGAAGCTATCATGAACATTCTAAAATACAGAATTCTATGACAGCCGCAAATATAGCATGTATATAGCAGATGTTACAGTGAGGGCCACTTGACCGAATCTATAGAGAAGAATTTAACACAGAAATAGAATTGTACTTCAGAGGTGGAATAGCACAAAGTGCTCTCTTGCTGTGCAATGTCCTAACAAATCTGCCAAAACAGATAAGCTTTATAGAAAAAAGAATCTTTACCCCTATGTGTAGACATGCAGCAAGGAGGGTGGGTTAGTGAGATATTAACTGGGAATTATATTTTTGTTATTTTTATCATTGGAAGAACATATTTAAAAACTCAACATGTTATTAAATATCTGTCAACAAAACAGTAAGGAAAATGTAGCTGTGAGATATAAAAGCAGCTATGCCTTGCTAATGTATAAAGATATAAAATAAATTATTTTTCTTGTGTAATGTCTTTCTTTGCAGTAATTTTTCTTGCTTTAAACACTGATGACTTCTTCACTATACCATTCATTTAACTGTCAGTGCATGTCATGAAATGCGGTAAAACCTTGCACAAATGACTGAAAGATGCAGGGGCTTCAAAAAGTAAGAAAAGGGAGATTAGAAAAAGCAACGAGAGAAAAAAGGTTTCATTTGTAAAATAAAAGTGCTCCTGAAGTTCAAAAGACCCTGAGAAAAAAAAGAACAAATATAAGAGGAAGTCGTAACAACCCATTATTTATTCCAAAACAAACTTATGTAAGAGCATCCCTTGTAGTGAATTATGGACCAATACCGCACCCTCTTGGACAAACGATGCACTTGAATGTGTTGAGTTTGTGCAGTCAGTGAGGTACTACAGAGTACTGTGGCAAACCCACCTCACATATTAGTTTTTGCCAAAAAAGAAGTTTCTCCCTTAAACCATGGAAATCACTCCTAAAACCACCTGCTGTGTTCTGAGGATTATGAGAACATAATTTGTTACCATAGTGTAAGGATTATCTCTGACCTTCACCTGGAGGGTCAAGCTTAAAGGTCAAACAATCCCAGCTGAGGCCACTTATGCTTAACTTGATATACAATGTAATGGCTACTGCACTCAACGATGATACATAGTGGACGTCCAAAGTGAACAACACATAAATAAGGATACTGATCTATACAAATCTATGGAGTAGGACGAAATGAAGACTGTATTTAAAACAGTTGCAGAGAGGCAGATGAGAGTTCTATTTGCCTGATCCGTACGTTAGAGGCGGGAACTCTGATCTCGCATGGTAGGCTCCCAGTCGCCACAGGCACATTTCCTGTGGCTGACAGACTGCACTGAGCGTGCTCCACTGGTGCTGCTGCAGCAGCAAGACACTGGCTTTTATCAGGACTCACACACACAGACACACACACACACACACACACACACTCATACATTTGCACATGCACCACTCGCTCCAGGAAGTGCTCAACATCAAGCCAGAGGAACAACAGTGACCTGTGAGAGCCAAAACACATGCAGCTCTCCGCTCTCTGCTCTCAACGAATGGGACTCTCATGTTTAAATATACAGAGAAACGCAGAATGAAAGTGGTACCAGGAAGGAAGTAAAGGTGGATCTTGATCTTGCGCTTAAGAGCTCAGATCCTGGGAGCTGACAACAAGTGCAAGAGAGGCCAAACTGAGGAAGAGAGAGAAAAAGCAACGTTTGCTCTGTTATGGTTTTATTCTATGTGGGATCGGATGGACCCCCGTCTAGAGTGATGCAGATGGAAAATCCAGTCCGTCAGGACATGCAGTTCTACTATGTGGTAAGTTCTGCAATCATCTCATACTCTATCAATCATCCAAGACCATTCTAAACTCCATAGTATGTGACAGAAATGCTTGGTAATCTTAAGCGTCTTGACTTTATGTATGTTTATAGCTGTTTGTTATTTAAATTTAAGATCAATGTGGTCATTTTAAAGCACTGGCTCAAATTATATATCCAACATCATAGTTCAGTATGGGGTCCTTGCTTGGTAATATGCTGTAAGTGTACCATGAATATTGTAGAGGGGGATACCTGCACTGTCAGTGAATGGGTCACTTTTAGCCACAGAAATGTAATTACTTAGTAAACTCAAGCGCCTTTGTGAATCTTTCATGAACCTACAAATTCTCATGCTTCAGCACTCACAACAAATACTTTGAAAAGCAAATATTTTCTTATTACATTTCACACTTGCATTGAAAACCCACTGATGTATTTTTTTGACTTTAGACCATGCCTTTATCTCAGATTTCTGTTTGCACTAAGATCTTATTGCATAACAATACCTGAATTCTGTGATGGAATGGAGAATTTCCAGTCGTTTCCAGCTGAGATAGCTTTAGTCCTCATGGTAGATAAAGAAAATAAACCTGGAACCTTTTTCAATATTTTTTTTTTCTACCAAAGTAGTAAGAGCCATTTGGCTGCTGAGTACTGAACAAAAACAAGCGCAGTGCGTGTAATGGATTGGCTCTATTCAACAACCAGTGCTGAGGGGGCCTCAGTGCTAATGCGCTTTGATGGATTAGGTGGGTAGGTGCACATCCAAGAGAATAAATATTTTTTACACTCCCAATAATTCACCAGCATTTGTAGTAATCCTTAGAGAAATATCTCAACTGGAAAGTCTATGTAATGTTGTCTGGTGCATAGGCAATTGCCTAATGTCTTTGGATGATGTGAAATTTAACGACAGCCATATGCCAAAAGAAAAGGAATATGAATGGGAGAATTGGAGAAGTCAAGAAAAAGTCTGTAATTGCTACATCATGGTCATCATTAGGGTCACGCAACAAGAGTTACAGTGTGGTGTGAGAACTGTCATCTATTGCTGCTTTACAACATTCAGAGCTCAAAAGTCTTTGTAGCTGAGAAATTATTTATTTAGGTTAATTTAATTTTAAGTTGATTTGATGAAACTTTATAAATGATTCATTACCACCATTTACTTGTTTGTGTGCACATGATGCTGGCCAGATGCAAACAGTTTATAACAGTAATTAGACCAAAGAGTAGGGTACACTACACAAACACATCTTTTCTCTGTTTAATCACTGCCATACATCAAGGATGTTTTTAGAGTGCATGCTCAGTGACATGGTTTTGTGTAATCAGCGAACACACATTTTGTGTGACACCAAACTTCTGTCTTTTAATTCTGGAAACAGCCTATACATACATCATTATATCAAATGAAGAAGGTGTTTTCCTTTCCAACATGCACAACAACAGCTGCAGACTTGCTGTTCATATTTCCATGAATGTAAAGTGCAGGAATTGGCATGACACATGAAGCATTTCTCTGCTTCATTCTCATCTGGGAATTTCATATATTGAGTTATGACGGTAAAACCACAAAGTAAGAAACCAGCAATCTCTCAAACCTCCTGGTGGACATAAATCAGAGGGGAAACCTAGCAGATGGGGCTGCACATAACCTGTGTCATACACAAAAATGCCATAGAAATATTTAGCTGAGACTACTGTTATATGCAATTGCAGAAGAGAGGGCAACTTTACTTATATTGCTATGTTATACTATAAATACCGGTATCGTGCCACCAACACAGTTTTAACTATAGCAAGCAGCATATGGAACATTTACATCAGCATGGTGTGAATTTGCTGACAACTTCTTGTTCCCTCAGCATATAGTACAGTGAGTATGTTGAAGGATTTATCTGCCTTACGTAATGGGATTTTCTTATATCATAGCACCACTCAAGATCACAAACACCTCTACATTGGCAATAGGATTAGGATATTGCATAATGTTTGTATCACACAGGGCCACGGAAGCCACACAAAACGGAAATCCTAGATTAAGGGAAGATTTCTCTTAGTAAATAAGAAAATCACTTATTTTATACTTGACTATTACTATTACTATATATTATTGTTTGAGGACAATAAGAGACAGCTGTTTCCTAAGCCTTTTAACACATGCCACAAACAGCCTCTCAATTCTCCCTTGAAAATAAAGAGGACCAAAATGTGTTCCTTATGTGTTTTCTGAAGCTTCCACTTTCCATGAATGCAGTAGCCAGAAGATTGAGGTTTTCAGCGACATCTTCTAGCACCTTGATCCCCCTGGTTCTTGTCCCATCACGGGACATTCAGTGACTAGCAATGCAGGGTGTTCGACTTGCCTACAGCTGCAATGAGCGGATCTATTTTCCATAACTATGATTTTAATTGGTCTTAATACAGCAATGAAGGGAAAGAATTTGTGAGTGTTTCCCCCTTCATTCCTGAGTCTTCATATCTGAGGAATGGAATGTGAGCCAGTGCACCAGAATCTCACTGCTGACCCTCAAAGAACAGATCAGCTTAGGGGTGAGAATGAACTGGAGGTTACGGCACTGTTTGAGAGTGACATGGCTTTATTCCCAGGCATCTGGACCACCGGATACAAGCACTGGCCAGTGCGACAGATGCTACGCTGAGGACAATTTTAACTTTGAGACAGCTGAGAGGCTCAAAAACGCTTCAGACGTCATCAGTGTATTACAAATGCTGTGTAACCTTTGCATAAGCTTCAATCGGTTATTATTCGGTTATATATTCAGTGGCAGAAGGTGTACAAGGCCAGCATGTGCTGGAGGTTCTATCTAAACATTTCAAATGGAGTGTACATTTTGAACACATTTTAAATTTCAAGCATTTCAAGCTAGAGCAAGTTTTTTGCAATGGATAACTTGTAGTGATAATGTCATCTCCAAAGTTTATATTTTATTTATTTAGTCTTTAGCTAGCCCCACACTAGATAGATAGATAGATAGATAGATAGATAGATAGATAGATAGATAGATAGATAGATAGATACTTTATTGATCCACAGGGGAAATTCAAGGTCACAGTAGCATACAGACAACACACACACACACATTCACTAACAGCAGAAAGTAATTAAAAGTATATAATATAAAAACACAACTAAGCAATAAGGACAGTAGAAGATAAATATATACTAAATACTAAATATACTAAAATACAAATTATACTAAATAACACAATTCTAAAAAAACAGTATCCACATAGTGGGTGATTAATCAAACAAGATGCGCTTGCAATGACTGAGGCAGGGACTGAGCCTGTGATTCTCTGTGCATAAGGTAAGGTAAGGTAAGGTGCTCTGTGTGAATGAGTGTCATGGTGATGGTGCAAATGAGTAAGTCAAACAGTGCAACAGTGCAAGAATAAAGTCTATATATCTATATATATATAACTATATTAAGGAAGGTATAAGTGTGGTCACAGTTCGGCTGTGGCATGGAGGGAGGGGTTGTGCATATGTGCTAATACAGTATAGCACGCAAACAGTGAGGCAGAAGACAGTGGTAAAAAGTGGCTAGTGGACAGACAGTTCAAGACATGGAGGTGGTGATGAGGCAGACAGACTATGCAGAGAAGTCTATTTCTCCTCTTCCCTTAAGTGAAGCATTGAACAGTTCAATGGCCCTGGGGACGAATGACTTTCTCAGTCTGTCTGTTGTGCAAGGCAGTGAGCGAAGTCTCCAGCTGATCAGGCTCTTCTGCTTAACAATAATGCTGTGGAGTGGATGACACTCATTGTCCAAGATGTTGATCAGTTTGTTCAGGGTCCTTTTGTCAGATATTGAAGTGATGCACTCCAGTTCAGCTCCCACTACAGAGCCAGCTTTCCTTACCAGCCTGTCAAGTCGCCCCGCATCCTTCTTCTTTGTGCTTCCTCCCCAACATACCACTGCATAGAAGAGGACGCTGGCAACAACAGACTGGTAGAACATCCTGAGGAGCTTGCTGCACACATTGAAGGAGCGCAGCCTCCTCAGGAAGTACAGCCTGCTCTGCCCTTTCTTGTAGAGTTTGTCGGTGTTGGCTGACCAGTCCAGTTTATTGTCAAGGTGGAGACCCAGGTACTTGTAGGTGCTTACCACCTCGACATTGACCCCATCAATGGAGACTGGTTGCAGAGTGGGCTTAGACCTGCGGAAATCCACCACCATCTCCTTGGTCTTTGAAATGTTGAGTTGGAGATGATTGAGTTTGCACCATTGCACAAAGTCCTCCACCAGGCTCCTGTACTCCTCCTCCTGCCCGTTCCTGATACACCCCACAATTGCAGTATCGTCAGAAAACTTCTGCATGTGGCATGACTCAGTGTTGTAGCAGAAGTCAAATGTGTACAGGGTGAACAGGACTGGAGAGAGCACAGTTCCCTGTGCCGCTCCGGTGCTGCTGATCACAGTGTCAGAGAGACAGTTCTTCAGTCTGACGAATCTGTAATCCAGGTTACCAGGTGAGCGTCCACACCCATCTGTAAGAGCTTGTCTCCCAGTCTGAGGGGTTGGATGGTGTTAAAAGCACTTGAGAAATCAAAGAACATGATTCTCACAGCACTTTTCCCCTTGTCTAGGTGGGAATGTGTCCTGTGTAGAAGATAAGTGATGGCATCGTCCACGCCCACTTTCTCCTGGTATACAAACTGTAACGGGTCTAGTGCATGGCGTACCTGGTGTCTGAGCATACCTAAGACCACATGGCACACTATACTCCTGTAATGTGTTTGAAAGATAAATCGAAGGGAAAGGTAATGGGGTTATGATATTTATTTTGCTATTTATGTTTTTTAATCAGGCTACTTTAATTATTTTCTGTTAAAAACCTTCAACCAAGGGCCTACAAATACTTTAGAGTCAATCATTATTACCGAAGCTTTTCATTTCAAGGAGCTCCGCCTTATAGCATCTACAGCACATACAGTTGGACCTGAGCTAATTTGGCAATCCATGTGTTGGTTAAATGCAGATAGGTATTGGGAAAGTTTGTTCCAATTGTACAGAGCAACAGAGATCTACAGAGGCAATGCCAAATGACAATACACAGTATACAAAAGTTACATAATATAGATACACTATGGAAGCTATACTATAGTTCATTCTGGAGCGGTCTTATCAACGTTTCCCCAAACTTGGACTGGCCTTCTGGATATCAATGGCACAAGATGTGGTTTGGATAAGGTTCTATGGTGGCTGAGCGTAACGGAAGGGCAGCGATGATGGGTGGGGAATGTCCTGTTTGGAGAAGCATGGCATCCTCTGTGGATGTTTTCATGAGTGGCATTTCCTGTGCCACCCCTCAGGGAGTGGGGGGAGGCATAAGGTGATGATGGCAAAAAGAAGAGACTAAATCAATTACTTGTCATTTCCTGTCATCTGACAGTCTTACTTTGTTATTACACAAGTCATCTTGCATTGTGTTGTTCTGAAATTATGTTGATTATGTTAGATTAATTTTTCCATTTAGAGATTTTCATAATTAAACCTTTCCCTCTAAACGTGAAATGAAAACAAACTGCTCATTTGCGCAAGACTCAATTCAAAACCTCACAATTTGTTGCCAATATGACAGACTGCTGTATTATCTGATACAAAAGTTAATTTATGGCAAGTGCAGCTTTTTATAATAATATTACATATTATTCTTTAGTACTTAGACAACTGCACATTCTTTGTTTTGAAAGTTACATTGCAACTTTGGGTAGTTTTAGGTCTTATATAACATTGTTACTATCATGGATACCACAATACCTTGCATAATTCACACTATTGTATTCTATCTTTACATATGCAATTACAATCACAAACCCATACTGACCTATTTGGATGTATGCTATAATTTATTTCAGTTTTTTAGAAGTAAGGATAAAAGTCCATTTTCAGTGTTGTATCACTGATGACATGTTTTCTGTTATTTGAACTAGTTGGCTAGTTGACTTCTGAAAATTCAAAACTCAATATGTTCGACAACCACAATCAACATTGATCATTTTACACTTTACACAAAAACATCTCAGTTGTCTCACTTGTACCTGCAAATGTGGGACTGTAGGGGGCGATAAAGTCAATGAGCAGAAACAGTCAATGATCAACTCTCCATCTGTTTGCATCTTTTTGGTGTTTAGTCTAATTTAACCTTTGCTGTTGTTGTTCATGGGCCTGTTAGTCTATTTGTGTGGGGAACTATTTGTTTTCTCAGCGGAAGCCACATATCGATAACAAAAGTCGTTTTCTTTTCACGGGTCGAGAAGTTTCTTTTCTTGTTTTGTAAGTAGTCGTATAATAAGCCGGATAATGTATTGGCCACCGGTCATTATCAGAAAATATGTCCCTTTAGGACGAAGCAAGACCTGGTCCTGTTAGCTCTGTCGGGACTTGTTTTCCGATAATATCCTTACTCTCTATTGTGTTCCTAGTACAGTCTTAAATTTAACATCAATAAGTTTCTTTTGACCTATTTGATTGATTTATGGTGAGATAAATATTGTTCTATCCTTTTCCACCTAAAATCCATATTTGTCTGCCATTTTGAAAAATGGACATCTTGGCCCCAGGGTCCAAATCCGAGTTGCTTACAATTCTAAATCTGATCACACCCCCTTTGTGAATTTCTCTACCAAATGTGATGCTTTTATGATAAAATGCTCAATTGTTATGAAAATAACCATCCCACTATTACCTGAAGATGTTTATTTATTGTTGAGGCTCTTTAGCACTTTAAGTTGCCTGATAATTTAATGACTGTCTAAAATTGCCGTCTCAAAATAAAACACGGCCAAGGTCAAAGTGATCGGTCGTTGACCTCTACAGCAGATGTGCAACAGGACACTGTGAGCGTGGCAAAGGTTTAACATATTCCAAATATCCATCTGAAAGCAAAGGAGTTTGTTTAATATCAGTGTCGTCGACGGGGATCAAATGTTGAGCTGTTGAACTGAGTGAGTGTTTTGGAGGGGAAGTAACCGAATTCCACATCTTGGTTGGATATTCGGTGAGCCTCTCTGGCTCCCACCACTAGTGCTTTTGCATTCATGTGCAGCTCATATTACCACCGACATCTCGCCTCTACTCTGAGATTGATGTTTTTTGACAACAGTCATTAAATTCATTTGGAATATGTTAAACATAAAAAAATTGGACTAATAAAAGACAACTTCTATCTGCTAAAACTTTTAACTAAGCACATTCAGATATACATATAAGGTGTTCTTTATAATATAAGGCACGGCTGTTCTTTTTGGACATTTTGTAGAATAGATTGCATCAGTCTTCACAACTTCTAAAACATCAAATGAGATATGTGGGGTTATAGTAGGCCAACATGTGCACATCCAGGAAGCATGTTCTTGCGCAGAATGTAGCTGTTAACACTTTCAAACTGCACATGCTAGATTTATCTCCATCCTGTCGTACTGAGTCAGCTTTGATCATACATGTTCAGGTCAGGGGATCATTCAGTCATCAAAGCTGCTCTCCTGCCCTATGGGCAAAACAGGATAAGTGTGACCTGGCCACAGGGTCAAAGGTCAGGAGAATGAAACTGAAGAGCTCTTCAGTCTGTCGCCTACTAATGGTCAGAATGCAGTAAGGGACAGTAAACACCTAATCCTTGGGGGTGGGGGTGGGGGCGTATCATATGGAACACCTTGTTTACTCCTCTTAACAAAACACTCGGCTTGCTTAAAGTGACTGCAGTTCATTGCGGTAATATATGCAGCATATGTTCAACTACGTGACAGTACAATGCCATAGTGCATAACTACAACAACATGTTTTTATTTGTTTCATTTACTAAGTTGGAAAAAATGAGGTTTTCCAAGGAAAGAAACGGAACCATCCCTGGCCACCCATGCTGTGCGGTGCGTGCCAGTCCCAAACTACTTCTTACTCTACTTCAACACCTCCGTCATTCCTTCACTCCCGCACAGGCTGTGGAAAATGGGATGAGCTGGATGGCAGAGAAATTGATGAGCCATGAAGCCAAAAGATGCCACGAGTCCTCAGTGACTTGTTGCAGATGCCACTGGCCAGCAGCATTTGGAGTGCATTTCAGTCCTGATGAAATGAGAATAGCAGTAAACTCAAGCAGTAAAGTGGGGGCACTCTAAGTGCACACATGTATGTCTCTGGTATTTATGGAATGTTCCAGTCCTAGTCCCTTGCTATGAATTTGCATCTTGGACCCAGAAACATAATAAGCTTGATAATTACGTTACGCTATACTGAAAACTGTATGCATACTTATGTCTCTCTCTCTCTCTCTCTCTAAACTGAAAACTGATTGTTTACACTTTGAACTGACAACACTCGAGTGAAAATGCTCCATGGTCACGCTCTCACATTGGGCACCATGTTTGTATGAGAGACTACAATGGGGTTTGCATGGGATGCCTGATAGTAATCTTCTCAATCTGCCAGTTCATGAAAAACCCTCTGCACTCTAATGGCTCTAATGAGATGAGCCATTAGAGTGAGAGATGAGTGAGAAAGCAGTGCCCAAACAAAAGCTTAGGGCATTTGGGCTTGATGCGATCCATCAAGGAGAGCTCTGCTAAACTCTCTCTCTCTCTCTCTATCTTTCTCTCTCTCCCTTTCCCCCCCTCTCTCTCTCTTTCTCTCTCTCTTACTCTCGCTCACACACACATACACATGCACGTACAACATGCTTATGTTACGTAACATGTACATATAAAGCTCAGCTACTTGTTAAAAA
This sequence comes from Alosa sapidissima, assembly GCF_018492685.1. NCBI lineage: Eukaryota > Metazoa > Chordata > Actinopteri > Clupeiformes > Clupeidae > Alosa > Alosa sapidissima. Next base: position 11,212,290 of record NC_055974.1, read on the forward strand.
GTTGATAAAATATTGTGTACTTACTGGAGTCTCTATATATTTGTTTTTTTTTTATGTAGACCTAAGCAAAAGTGAAGGTTCTCGCTACTACCATTACTACTGCTGTTGTGTATTCAATTTTGTATTCCTACGGCTGAGGAGGACTTGAGCTCAATCCCTTGGCATTTGGTGCAATAGGAAGCCAGAAGTGGAATTTTCCATCTATTTTGTCTCTCTCCTCTGTTCCACAGCGCATTAGACCTATATATGAATGTGCTCACATTCTTATTGAGACCATCTGGACATAACTTTGCCATCAGGGGTATTGTCCATCATAGGCATTTGACATAGAGTAAATGGATAGTGCATTGCTCAAATGCATTCCCTTTTTGAATGGCGTTTCAAAGAATAACAATACTCTTGCAGATAGTTATCAGAGGCCATGTGGTGCGCTAACAAAAGAAACTACACCTACCAGATGCATGCTGTGAGCTTGGGAAGGGGGTGGAAAGAATCATACAGGCTGTTTATATTTTAGGAATGTGTGTATGTGTGTGTGTCCGTTTGTGTGGGTGTGAGTGTGTGTGTGTGTGTGTAAGAGAGAGAGAGAGAGAGAGAGAGAGAGAGAGAGAGAGAGAGAGAGAGAGAGAGAGTGTATACATGTGTGTGTGTGCGTGTGTGTGTGTGTGTGTGTGTTTGTGTTTGTGTGTGTGTGTGTGTGTGTGTGTGTGTGTGTGTGTGTGTGTTTGTGTTTGTGTGTGTGTGTGTGTGTGTGTGTGTGTGTGTGTTTGTGTGTGTGTGTGTTTGTGTGTGTGTGTGTGTGTGTGTGTGTGTGTGTGTGTGTGTGTGTTTATGCTGAAGGGAGTATCCAGTTTTTCTCTCTGCATGTGAGCATTGTCCCACCGTGGTCTCCTACTGGGAGGCACAGGCAGAGGCGCTTAGGATGAGAGGAAGCTCTCGTTAAAGTAAGCCTCTGTGTCGGGATCCTCCCTCCCTCCCTCCATCCCTCCCTCTCTCCCTCCCTCCCTCACACTTCTCTCCTCCCCTTCTGTTTATCTCTCCTCCTCCTCCTCCGCTCTCCTCCCATCCCGAGCAATCTGGCTGTGTTTACTGAGTTCCATCTTGGCAGTGGCATTGCTTCACTCTGAACAACGTCAGGGGGCAGCAGATTAAAAGTGCTGATCTCTGTCTTGCTCGACTCTGGTGTGTGTTTGCCCTTTTGGATGCCACATGCCAAAGGAGGCTTTCTTCTCTCACATGCCCACACTCTTGGAGTTTGTTATCAGCTTTAACTTTATTTGTGAGTGCCTGTGATCATCGCTTCCAAACCCCAGACACCAGGTACAGTTTGTATGTGTATTTCTGTCTCATAGTGTGTCTAGACATTGCTGTGTCCGTGGGTGCTGAAATGGTGTTGTATTGTTGGGGCATAACTTTTATGTGTTGAATCTCTTAGAGATTATTGGAGGTATATGCTAACACAAAAATGACTTTTGCGTTTGTTTAAAGCCTAACATATGTTGTGTAACATGATTTTGTGTACATAAAGGGCCTCACATGGTTTAATTTGCTAGTTGCTGTCCTAACACTTCTACACAACCTCTACCCTAAACGAACCATACAATAAAACTGGTACACATAGACCATACAGTAGTCTATATATATACAGTACTAGACATAGATATAGCCAGACATAGGCCAAAGTAAATACTTTAGGTGTTAGTACTGTAACTATCTATCAGTAAGCTTACACAGTATAGTTCCCTATATCACCAAAGTTGTATTCATGTGTTCTAACTTTTGTGTCTAGTCAGAGTGACTTTATTCTTAGTGTGTTTATGACTATCAGGCTTCATCTAGTAAAACACATGATTTTGATTCTGATTCCTTACAGTGTTTCCCACAACTAAACAGCAAACAGAGCAGTGTATGAAAGCTGAACAAAAAAGAGCTATTGTGCTCCAGATCAACAGCCCTTAAAAGTCCAGTTATCTGTCTCTTTTCTTGGAATGAACACATGTCAGGCTCTATAGAGGTAGGGGGTTAGAGTGTTACTTATGTCTACTGATGTTTTCTTCAGGGTGAATGTTCCTGATTGTGTGTGTGTGCGCACCCGCGTGAGTGTGTGTGTGTGTGTGTGTGTATGTGTGTGAGAGAGAGAGAGTCTGCATGTCACCTGATAGATATATATATATCACTGTTGCAAGTTTATAGACACTTGCACTTTGCACTTTGATTTCTAAGTATGATTAATTTAGCACATTTTACATAATGGCGGTCTGATAAGAGCCTAGAGAGCTTTTTGGAATCTTTGTCATATATGGCAATATCTATCTCCTGGCACTTGCAGGCCTCAAGAGATTCGGCTTCTGTCTTCTGTCAGCAAGTGTTTTTAAATTGTTGGCAGTCATACCTCAACAGTCAACAGTGAAGATCAGTCCAGGTTCTTGCTAAGCTAAAAATACTGGTTAACTGAACTTTTTTTTTTTAAGTTGGCTGTGGATCAAAGGTAACCGATGAAATTCCTCCAGTGATCTTAGTTTGTGGTATTCCAAGCAGAGTATTCACATTTAATTTATCTCTGAATACAAATTGTGTATGGAGAATTGGCACTTTAGTGCTTTAAGTGAAATAGTTGGACATTTTAACATAAACTCAAGACAGTCCTTTTTTGGAGACATCTGGTAACCATAACACTATTAATGACCAATCACTCGTATCAGTATTCACATCAGAGACACTATGCCAGCTTTCCAAGCTAAAAAAAAACAAGCAGATATGCATAACACAGCACAGTCAATTCCTCACCTCAAACAATAGATTTGTATTCAGAACAAAGTTTAAGTAGTTAACATGCAAAACGGCCTCTGAATACTATTTCAAAGTGGATAAATCAGTTTAAGCGTAAACTAGACTCCCTGCATGCATAAGCTCACGAGGACTCCAAGCTTAAGTACCAGATAGTTTTCTTTCTTCCATGCAAATCATTGTTGTTCACTCTACTTGTTGGTATTGTGTTGACATTAGAGTCCCTTTTGAGTGTGTAAGCTTAACATTCTAAAGCATAGAAAATGCCCACTGAATAGAATGGAAAAAACAGCATGCAGAAAAGTTTTTGAGGAATCTGATTCATTGTACCATGATGAGATGATGACCTTTTAGAGCCTATACGATTGGCACACTTTCAGCTTAAAGCCAAAGCTCAAAACCAGACACAGTAGAGCACGCTGGGTGATGTATGACCTTTTCAGAAATTAAAACAGTTGGCATCCTCTTTGCCATGGATGAACCTTTCCAACTGCTTCATAATCCTTAATGCATAATATTTCAGCAGTGTGTTTATTGTGTTGAAAGTCATATCCAGAGTTCTACAAAACCACACGTTACAGCATCACATGGCTGCAGTAAACCAGAAATTATTGATTTAACACAGTGAACTCCATCCATCGTTGTTTGAACTCGAGACAGTGCAATAAGATTTGATTAGTGATAGGACCAGTGTCATAAAGCAGGTCCTGTTTGTGAGGTCAGGACTGATGACCTGTAAGAGAGTTTCACAACTTTAGACAGTATCACACATGCACATACTTAAAGATATAGTCCTAGATTCTTATCCAGCATACTCTATAATACGTGAGCTCACGTGACACGTTTCAATCAGACGCAATTCCTGTGCTCACTGTATGTTCGACTGCTCACACTGCAAGAGAGCCGACAAAACATTTGGACAAACCAGACATCCGATCGGATGAGACTGGAGCTGGAATCTAGATTGTTACATCTTCTAATCAGGTGTTGTGGGTCCCTCAAGCCACATGACAAATCGGACAGGATTTTGGCCCAATCACGGTGTATGCTTGGTGTAAGACCTATAGTGTTCTCGTGATCCATGATAATTCTAAATTAATCTCAGCAGTGATATAACCCCTCAACATATATGACAATTGTGTGTGTGTGTGTGTGTGTGCGGCCCCCAGCCCTTCAACAGAGAGAAAGAGAGAGAGAGAGAGAAGCCTATTATTGTCAGTAGTAGTTTTGTATTTTGTTATTGTTCAGTCACAATTGCTAAAGAACCAAAAACATTCATTAGAAGAGGAAATGAATGCACCATGTCTGAGATCTGCTGAAGGAGGATACCTCCCGGCAGCATCTGCACTTTAATCTCAGTCATTTCTCAGACCTACACTTTTATCATTACAATCTACAATTTCTGGTAACACTTAATCTACAACCTTTCATGTAAATTGAAACTGTAATCAGATTTCAATCCTTCTTGTGGAAGGGAAATGAACAGGAATGAAAAAGAATCTGTCTCCATCTCTTCTGGACATTGTTTTTTACCCCTCATGTAATCTGATGGTCCATGCAGGCTGAAACATTCTCTGACATGACTCACATATGCAACGCCATTAGAGAGTCAAATACAAAAAGGATAAATATTGGAATGGTCTACTGTACAAATCATACCCTTGGAATTATAAGGTTCTGTCTGTGTTTGGAGTAGTTCTAAAGTATTGACCTTAGAATTCCATAGAGTTATTCTGACAAGTGGAACATGCCTCTTTAGATATAAAGTCCAAAACGTCACCTCACCTCCATAAAGTTGTCACAGAATATGTCAATAGCTCAACTTTGACGAAAATGTCAGATAGAACCTTATACTGTAGTTCTAAGGGGACGAAATGTTTGTTTGTTCCCAGGGTGACCACACGTGGACCACCATGCTGGGCCAGAGTGTGAAGCTGCAGCCGGTCCCCATCCAGAGTCTGTCTGAGCTGGAGAGGGCTCGTCTGCAGGAGGTGGCCCTCTACCACCTGGAGGAGCAGGAGCTCGACTTCAAGATCACCATTCCCACAGGTAAGGACATTCAAGTCTGCAGCCACTGTGCCAACACTGGTTCTAGTGGCCTTGATTAGACAAATCCCTTGAGGTCCTATGAGCCAATCCTAAAATAAAAACGACTGACTGACTGAAAATTTGTTTAGTGTCAGATTCCAGTCGAGCCACTATTACAAGGGCCAAGACAACCCAGCACCCTAACATCCTCAGGGGAAACAATCTATGACTTGAGCTACAGCTGCAAACATTGTGTCAAGACCCAGTGCCCGTAGTTTTTATCTTTGGTCAAAGGAAATCTGTAGTAAATTTATATTAGAAGACTTTAAAATGTTGGTTATGCCTGAAGTGGCAGAGGACACACAACGCATGACGTTAGATAATGGGATGCAATGGAAATATCCAAGCTCCCATTACAGAGAACAGAACAATTGTTGCAATTGTTGGTCTGGCTTTTAATATTTTCCTTTGGAAAATACTTCAATGCTTTAATTCTTATCTCATCGTCTACACAAAAAAATATATTCTGTGACCTGCTTTACTTCAATATTGTCCCTTTTTGTAATGGTCAAAGCTTTTACATTGCCTGTGATGTTACAAGAGGCTTGATGGGCAAAAGTCCTATTGTGTGCTCACTCCTCTTACAGTATGATGGTTGGGTGGATATGTGGCAGGGGCATTTGAATGCGTTCAACACACAAACATATTATTATAATATATTATTTAGTAGTGCAAAACAAGATGATTCATTTGTATATGCACACAGCTGTGGTACAAACCCAAATAATTTAAACTACAGTTAGCATATCTGCCATGAAAGGTTTATGGCTGGGAAATGAAATCTGACGTTATGCTAAAAAGGACTGTCTATAGTCTAGAGCAGAAAAGAATCATTGTCTTTTTTTGCGCAAAATATAACATTCTGTTAAGGTATGGTGTGATTGTGGATATAATACATCATTGCTGGGTATAGTCATGAATAAATGCAGTGTGAAGTGAAAAACTGGTCTGGAAATGACTTATGTGCTGACAAATATGAATATGTGTCTGTATAAAGTCACAGGAGCAACTACATCTGAACTTCTGAAGCTTAACTTCAGACCTTAGTGTGTTCTCGGAGGAGCATCTTAACTGAACTGCACAAAGAGGTCAGAATAGATTGCGTGGGAAGATTTCATCCTCAGGGGTGGAATTTGCCAAATGCGCTCTTTCTGACCCAAACAGATGTAGCCCTCATTCTCATTGACACCATGTCTCTGACGGCACTTTATTTTTGGAGCATAGCAGGACACGGGTGGCTTACTGAAGCTGCCTTCACTGAATGGCCCACCAGGGGACATTAACCCATTTTCACAAGCCAGCAGTGAGCAGTAGTTATTTTCTGTGAGCAGTAGTTCTAATCTTCTCTGCAAATCTCCTCTGTTGTGAATTTAGTTCATTGGAAATATGCTCTGTTGTGAATCTCATTTTAGTTCCTTGGAAATCTTCAAGTTGTGGTTTTAGGCCATTATTTCAGTCTCATGATATGCTGCGTTTGTTTTGCTCTGTCCTGAATCCCCCTGTAAGCTCTGTGCAGTTTCCTCTTTTTGTTGATCTCTCCTGCCCTTGTGTTGTTTGTTTCTCTCTCTCTCTCTCATATTTGTTTTTTTCCCATTGTTTATGTCTCCTCCCTCAGATTTTCGGCAAGTTTGTCACGTCTCCGTTGTCTGTTATTGTCCCTTTAGCTCTTTCTCCACCTCATTGTCTCTCTGATGAGTAGAGCACGCTTGGAAGAGTATCCCCTTGATGCTGCGCTTTTTTTGTAAGAGGGGAGGAGCAATTGAATTAGCCACAGAAGAAACAAACTTTTCATTTCCTGCAGTCATGGGAATATGACCCTGCCTGAGCCCCACCACATGTCCACTCAGGGATTGGGGTGCTCTGACCCCCCCGTTCAGCTCATCAACCGCCATCAGCATTTACAGCTAAAAGCTGCCAGGAAATCATAACCCAAAGGGACGTGCATGCTCAGAAACCGACTTATTATAGACACACAAAACCTACTGCTGTACTCAGTGTTGGAGTGCCTTTTGGCATATTTAGATCAGAAGTTGAAGTGTGTTAAACTTAGAAATGTTTGTTTGTTTGTACTGTCTGGACTCTTGCTTGAAAAATGCACCCAGGAGGTGTATTGTCAGTTTGGAATAAGAATTGAAGACCAAAACAAAATGGGAAAAAGCTTTTTTTTTTAAAATGCATCTTTTAGCATTCTCAAAGTACAGTGATTCAAAGTATTCTCACTGAAGTGAAGTCCACAATACCGAGGATGTTTTCTTCAGTCAGTGTACTTCTCTTGCCTCCTACAGAGAATTCTTTACCCCCAGGGTAAAAAGTTTTATGTAAGATCCCCATGTTGCCATGATTTGGCAGTCTTGCTTCAGTTTGTCTTATTTAATAAAACCCCTTGTAAAATGTATGGGTGCCTAATAGCTGGCATTACAATGGAACAGAAAGCAGGTCACAGGTCAGTTGAAATGTTATTACAATACATCCTTCCCTTACAGAGGCCTGTCTGTCACCCTACACAGTATGTGGTGAGTTTTATGAGACATTGTTTAGGCACACATTGTTATGTCATTGTTATGTCCGGCTATGCATCTGGTCTCCTGTCCAATTTTCTTCCAACTCTGATCTTTGGTTCTGGTCTGTGCATCCCTCTTCTCCTGTTTCCTGTGACTATGCTGCTCTCAAAAGACATTGTTTTTATGTATTTACAGAGACCCGCAAGAGGAGGAAATCCCTCAGGAGAAAGTTTGATTCATTCTCTAAAGAGAAGAAAGAACGAGGTGAGACTTTCATTGAACTCTTCTCCCTTTTCCTTTGGGACATGTGAAAAGGTTCAAATGTCATTGACATGGTAAATAAAGTGGTGGTGTTGAGAGAGCACACAAATCTAAGTCGTTTTTCACTGGCTACCTATTACACCATATGACTTGTATTGCAAAAGCACTTTTAGACTACTACTACTACCACCACCACCACCACCACCACCACTACTACTACTACTACCCAACCACCACTACTGCTATACTACTACTACTACTACTACTACTACTAACCACCACCACCACTACTACTACTACTACTACTACTAATAATAATAATAATAATAATACACTACTACTATTACTACTACTACTACTACTACTACTAACCACCACCACCACTACTACTACTACTACTACTACCACTACTACTACTACTACCACTACTACTACTACTACTACTACTAATAATAATAATAATAATAATAATAATAATAATAATACACTACTACTATTACTACTACTACTACTACTACTACTAACCACCACCACCACTACTACTACTACTACTACTACTATCACTACTACTACTACTACTACTACTACTACTACTACTAATAATAATAATAATAATAATAATAATAATACACTACTACTATTACTACTACTACTACTACTACTACTAACCACCACCACTACTACTACTACTACCATCACCCAGCCCTGCTAGTCTCTCCCATTCTCTGAGTCAGGTGGAATGTGATTTTAGAAATGAGCTTGTGATAAGATGTTCCTTGTGAAGCCTCTCACCTGGTTCTGCCCATGGATCCAGGTCTTAATAGATCTCTCAAAGGGCTTTAAGGAGACTTTTACCTCTAAGTTCTGGCATGGGCATTCATTCATTCACCTGTTCATTTTGAATAGGTTTTGTATTATGCAGTCTCTCCTGTTTACAACCAGACAGAAAAAGTAGGGAAAAATACCAGGCGTAAGCAAACAAACTACCCAACTACCCAAATCATTGTTGTTTATGCATTACCAAAATCCACCAATCCGCTATCTTATTTTACATACAGCCAAATTAATATGTTGTCTGTCACGTTATGTCATATGTTCTTGCTGGCTGATGATCAAAGCATCATTAGTCATTAGTGATCTCCTGATATGACGTCATGCTATGTCATATGTTGTGGCTGACGATCAGCATCATTAGTGATCTAAAAGGAGGCTGAGTTGGCCTCAGGTCAGAGATTGGGGTCAGGTGGTATGTAAATATCTCTCAGCCATCTCACCTGACACCTGGACATTCCTCAGAGGTACACATGTACTTGGCACGTGCGTCAGGCTCGACGTCCCCCGGGCAATCTGGCCCGGGCTGCCTTGGGCTGACCCTCCGTTCTGACCTGGGCACGGGGCCAGTGTACCAGGCAGACCTGGCAAGCACCGGGACGGCCGATATCACACTAAAGATCTAGGAAGACGTAAGACGTCGGTGCAGTACGAGACTCAGGGTCAAAGAGGTCTGTCTGTGAGTTTGGGACTCACCACCTATCTATCCTGAGTGGTCAGTCACTAATTGAAAGACAAACTGTTCTTTCTGAATGAGACAGAATGGCAGCAAGTTTTCAATGCAAACCCCCGACCCTTGCAGTTGATTCCAGCTGAAGTGGGAACATTGGCTACTCTACGGATAGCAGTTTACTAAGGATTCAGACTAATAGCCTACTCCTGCGAAAATTTCTCTGTGTCTGTCTCTAATCATCACTGGCTATAGGTTAACATGTGTCTGGCTTGTACGTCTGTATGTGTGTCTTTGTGTGTAAGTGTGTGTGTGTGTGTCTTCATGTTCTCTACTAATGGGATTCTCTTCTAAGCCGTATCTCACCTTGTCTGGCTCTGTTATTCTTTCAGACTTAAATCCAGCATGTTCATTAACATAGATTACCAGTGGGTGACAGGCAGTCTGAAGTCACAGTCTATCGACTATATATCAACCATCACATAAAATTATGGAGTACCAAGTGTTCTGATCTTTTTTCATGAACAGAATGCATGCTGTAACATGACAGAATTAGGTATAAAAAGATCTGGACCCGAAAAAGAACGGCATAGAATAGTCATATTCTGCATTTTGTGCTACAAAATACAGTATGTCATTCTAAGATAGAGCCCATATTAGGTGGACAGAATTACTTTTGTCTATGAAATTATTTTACTGTCTTTAAAGTGAGAAGTACAGTATATTCAGCATTTTTTCCTCAAAATGCACAACTGTCATTTTGTGCACAACATGAAGAATATGTGTGTGTCTTCTGTGTGCTTTCTTCAGTAAGCCTATTTCATGGACACAATGCTAGCACATTTAAAGGCATTCCGATATTTCCTAGCTTTTTTTTATCCAAATGAATGCATTTTTAGCACCAAATCCATTTAGTATAAAAATGACTGTTACACATGAGACCTTCACTGCTATTTTGGTGCATTTCTATATCTATGTTATAAATCCAATCAGTAGCGAGAATAGAGAGAAAGCTTAACTCTAACTAGGATTTCATTCCCAGTAGTTGAAAGGATTTGTGAAAGGAGCGTAATTCCCATTTCCTGTATGGGACCTTTGAGTCATACAGAGTGGAGTACGCAGCAGATGGAATCAGTCAACGGAATGAGAGAGGATGTTGAGTAGTGAGAGCTGTGAAAGTTTAGGAAATTGGCTGCCAAAGAGCTGGAATTCTCTACTTTTAAAGGCCAACATTTTCCCAGCAGGAGCAGACTTGTCTACACATATTTAAAATATCTGTTGGAAGTGATATACTGTACCATAAATGCTAAATATGAATGCACAGACTTTACATCTGATTGTTTTTTACATATTGAGCATGATCTGAATATAACTAAATGTAAAGTGAATTTGCATGTTTGAATAATATGCGTCCTTTTTAACTTTGCTCTCTAGAAATATCCAGAGAGATATTTCCCCCATAATTCATATTTCCTTTTCCCTCTCTCTCTCTCTTTTTTATATGTATTGTGTATGCTTTCCCCTCTTCTGACAGAAGTGGCTCCAAAAGCTTTTGGTCTGCCCCTGTGGCAAGTTATTGCAAATGACCGCGCACACAAGCAGCGGCAGGATGCGCTGAAGGAGAGCCGGCGTGACTGTCTGGACTTGGAGGCCAGTGTGATGCGCTTCCGTGCTGAGAAACGCCAGCACTATGGCAATCCATCGCTGAACAGTTTATTGCCCATGCCTGGCGCTGCGTCGTCATCAGTGCTGGAGATAAGCAACAAGCCGCTGTCACCCACGTTCCTGGACAACAACTCCAGGGTGCATCGCAGGGTAAGAGCAGCCAAAGAACTATATTGTACATACACATACCCTTTGGTGATCAGTGCACACGTAAAATAACTTCCCTCTACTGAAATGTTAGTTACTGATTGAGTTGATTATGAGTAGGGTGTAGTCATAATCAACTCAATCAGTAACTAACACACACACACATACACCAAAGAAAAGCCTTGATTGGCCATTTATTGATGAGAATGGGTGTTTTTATAAAAACATTGGTCGGATTTCATTCAGCGCACAGTGAATTGAAATTAGCCTGAACAGTTGAATGAAACCAACGGGTCAATAAAAAAAAAAAAAAAAAACACTACTAATATTTTAACCGACTGTCTTATGAGACAACAACCTTCCTGAAAAGCACAAGGCAAGCCAGGTACAAAATATCAACAAAGGCACATGGCTATGGGGTAGGTTGGCTGAGCCCGAGGCAGAGCAGAATTAGCCAGACAAAGACAGCATCTCAACAAGGGACTCACCTGTCATGAAGCACAGACAAAAACAAAGGCAGGGACAGGTCAGTGGGTGGTAGGAAAGACGCAGAGTTGTCTAAGCGCTTGGCAGGCTTAGAGAGACCTGTTTACATAGGTGAGAGGTTTGCTCTAATCCAATATATTGTGCTAGTAGACCCAGAGCTAATCTTTGTGAATACTGTAGCGGGCTCCTGCATGTGTGTGTGTGTGTGTGTGTGTGTGAGAGAGTGAGTGAGTGTGTGTGTGTGTGTGGGTGTGTGTGTGTGTGTGTGTAATTATGTGTGTGTGTGTTGATATAGCAGCCCATCCAGAGGATTTCACTGCCACTATAGTTATCTCCACGTTTGCAAAGGATACTGACACCAGAGGAATGCAGGCATGCATGGTAACTGGCCTATTATTCACTCCTCAGAGTTGGTGGTGTCACATGTGTGCACCAGATGTCTGTGATCTGCTGTGACTCATACACAATACACAATTACTTTATTTATGTTTCCTTGCTTTGATTATGTTTACATTTATATTTATGTTACCAGGCAGATTTTTTTTGTCTAAAGCCACTCACAGGAATATAAATAAACATCACAATATCGCTATTTCAGACATACACAGAAGAGGTGTTAAATTCCTTTTGCCGATAGGTATAGGGGGTTTCCCACAGTGTTCAGTCAACAACCAAGCCTATTTACCATCAGAAACAAAACCACCAACAAAACAAGTCAACAACCAAGCCTATTTACCATCAGAAACAAAACCACCAACAAAACAAGTCAACAACCAAGCCTATTTACCATCAGAAACAAAACCACCAACAAAACAACCTTCATGGGCAAAAACCTCATCAACAGGGCAGCTTTTGAGAGCATTCCACAGGGGTTAACTGGGGACCCTTCTTCATCAGTGTTTCGCTGAATTAGGCCCACGACACCTCCAGAAGGCTCAACAGCGGTGTCTGGTGACCCAGACCCACCCCTCTCCACACTCATGATGGGTTCTCTACCTTTGTTGCTGTTGCTGTTTATGATCCAATCAGCAACATCTCCAAACAAAAATGCAAACGCTTGATGAGGGCACCAACAAATTCTTCAGTCAACCCTCTTCTTTGTTGTGGCCGTTTATGATCCGATCAGCAACATAACCAAACATAACATTATTAGTTTAAAGTAAAGGAAAATCGTCTACATTAGGCTTAGTAATAGTAATAGTAATACTTGTTAATTAATTAAAAAATATATAATGCAAAATAAGCGATTGCATAAATATTCGCCCCCACCCCCTTAAAGTGACTGACTTAAAACAAACAGCGGTCCAATCAATTAGTCTCACAATTAGTGAAATTGAGATCACCTGAGCGCAGTGAATATTTATAGTATAATATAAAGACACCGGTGTCTGGAAGGTCCAGTCAGTATCGGTATTCCTGGACAAAAGAACATTAAACTATTCAGAGAAAGTATTATTGAAAAGCATAAGTGAGGGGATGGACACACAAAAAAAAGTCACTGAACATCCCCTGTAGTTCAGTGAAATACATCATTAAGGAATAGAAATATGCCAAATGGGTAAATCTGCCAAGAGCAGGCCGTCAAGAAGAATACTGGTTGGGGAGGCCACCAAGGCACCTATGACAACTCTGAAGGAGTTAAAAGCTTTTGCAGCTGAGATGGGAGAAACGGCATACAACAACTATTGCCCGAGTTTACCAGTAAAGCTCTATGGGTGAGTGGCAAGGCAAAGCTCTTATTAAATCTCGACTAAAGTTTGCCCAAAGACATGTGGGAGACTCCAAGGTCAAATGGAAGAAGGTTCTTTGGTTTGATGAGACCAAAATTGAGCTTTTTTGGCCATCAGACTAGATGTTATGTTTGGAAGACACCAGACACTGCACTCTTAAAACAAATGTGTTGAAAATAACACAACTGTGTTGTTTTTAACATACTGTATGTCTATGTCAGATAGGTTCAACACAGTTTGTGTTGTTTCTAACACATTTGTTTTAAGAGGGTGCACATTACCACAAACGCACCATCTGTAATCTGAAAGCATGGTGGTGGTAGCATCATGCTGTGGGTTGTTCACAACCGATCCCCTTCCACCCTGACAGAGCTTGAGCAGTTTTGCAAAGACAAATGGAGTAAAATTCCAGTATCCAGATGTGCAAGCCTAACTGAGACCTATCCATGCAGACCCAATTGTGGCCAAAGGTGCATTTACTAAATGTTGTCCTGAAGGGGTGATTATTTTATGTATCATTATATATTTTTAATTAATTAACATTACTTTGTAGAAATCTGCTTTCACTTTGACACTAAAGAGGGGATATTTGTGAATTGTTGCAGTAAAAGATTCAAATTATAAAAGCAGTTAATATTTTATAGTATAAACTGTGCGGTAGAGGGTAGACTATATACCTGTAGTGTGGTGCAGTGAAACCTCACTCCTTGTCACCTTTAGAGATGTGACAGCAACATACATTAGCAATCATGGGTTAGGCACCTTGCTAATATGCCTGGCACCAATAATTTGATGTGAATGGCATATTTTGGAGCCATGACATTCTGTGTTTTGTGTTATGTGTGATTGAAGTAGTACAATTGACCAGTAACAGCCTGTCCTGTTATTTTGACTCTTGTCTTTCCCTCTTTTGATGTCTTATGTCCTTACAAATAGCTAGAAAAGTCTTTATTTGTCTATAAATAACGCCTGTATGACCATAAACTTCCAATTTCATCCGTTTTACAAAATGATGAGTTGCATATGGCTGTGGTTCAAGTGTAACATGATACATATGGTAAACCCGTTATAGAAAAAAAATATTGCAGCAATTTAACATGTGATAGCTGAAATACTCCTGAGTTAGCTCCCTACTTCAAGTTCAGTGTTTCCCTTAACTGATATATGTGTTTATTTGGATTAACGTTAATCTGTTAAAACATTGATGATAAGGATCACAGCTTCAGAGACTGCTTCAGTCACGCATATTCATGTTTTTGTCACCTAAAATGACTTGTATTTGCTTAGTCTGGCACAGAGACTGAGGCTCTTTGATACAAGCTTGCTGTTAGCCCCAGGTCCATGTGCTGTGAAACAAAACATGACAGACCTGAAGGGAATTGCCCACATGAATGCGGCTCCACTAGCCTAGAAATCTAGACGTGCCCCTAGCGGGGCTAGTCTAGCAACTCTCCGTTGGCTTGTGAGCTCCAGAAATCGAAACTATGATGAATCGAAGCAACACCAAAGAGTTTTTTGCACCTTAAAATAATGTTTCCAAAATCGTTTCAGTGGTTCATCAACTCGTAACAGGGTGAACGGCACTTCTGCATTCGCTTTGCGGCCCTCTATCGGCTATAAACGCACTATGTAAGTTTGCGTAAGTTTGCCAGATCGGGTAGCGGATCTGTAGTTTGATGGAATGAGACATAAGAAACTACAAATTTGACTTGCATCTGAAGTCGCAATACATCGTACTTTCATAAAATCATGCAACATATTCTACCTTGTCTGTGGACATTGTTTTTTTGCAAAGCCGGTGCTGGATAAACAAATAGTGCGTTTGACAGAGGAAAAGTTCTTTGGTGTTGCTTTAATCAGGTCATTGAAATCGTGTATAGAGTCGTTTGGTGGGCTTAACATAATGATTGATGGCAGAGTTGCAACGGTTTGGCTTTAATTCCCTGCTACTTGAAAACAAATATCCTATTGCATCCTATTGCGTGCAGAGGGAATTTGAAAGACAACTGATAATCCCGCCCCGCGGACTGAGCAGTGCGAACGGTGAGTGCCCAGACCCTACATTTTAATGTGGGTCTGGCTCGCCAGGCTACGGCTCCACAGAACTGAATGAGGAATAGTGTCTTGGTTGTTTATCTGCACCAGCTCTGAGGTGTGTCCTAAAAGTATTGTAATAAAAATATGCTATCAGGCCTAACTGCTGTCTAGCAGTTCTAAAGCTTTAGAGAGGTTAGGAGTCAGTTCAGAAGTTAGTTAGACGTCAGTGATCATGCATGGGCAAGTTGATTTCATCTGTTTCATTTGATATGATTGTCAGTGTGTGCCGAGAACCTGCTTGGCCATTTGTAAGAAGAGAGCATGAGATCTTTTGGTTGTTCTGTCAGACAAGATTCAAAACCAGTCAAATCTTTTGAGAACAAAAGCTGTGCTTGCTGAGGGAACCAGTTATAGTGTGTTAGCAATCAGGAAAAACAGCATTCAAATCATAGGACCAAGTACACCGTCCATTTAAAACTGAGAGTGTATCAACTAATCTCCACTCTCTCTCTCTCTCTCTCTCTCTCTTTCTCTCTCTCTCTCTCTCTCTTGCATTCTCTCTGTAGGGCGGTCTGTCTGTGGACTCCATCTCAGACTTGGTGGAGAGCCAATCCAGACTCCTGGAGGCCCTGCAGCTCTCCCACCCTAATGAACTGGACATCAGGAAGGCCGCCACAGGTCGAACCCAGACCAAACTCAGCCTCAATCCAATCTATTGTCAGGTGCCACGTGTGGTAGAACGCTGCTGCAAACACATAGAGACCCACGGTCAGTGAAAATTCTAGAACATTTTTTCTCCCACTTATGTGTGCATTCTGGAACCTCTTTCTACTCAA